>NW_026112483.1:0-121982 GCF_024323335.1 Lathyrus oleraceus
AACGTCGAGTTTTTCCCATTCGTCTGTTGACGACTGGTTGTATCTTTTTCCATTCATCCGTTGATGTCTGGTCTCCTCTCTGTTGGTGTCGGTAAACATCGAGCTTCTCCCAGTCATCCGTGATGTCTGGTCACATCTCTGTTGGTGTCGGTAATGTTCGAGTTTCTGCCATTCATCCGTTGATGTCTGGTTGAGTCTTCCGAGTCATCCGTTGATGTCTGGTCACCTCTCCGTGGGTGTCGGTAACATCGAGTTTCTCCCATTCATCCGTTGTTGTATGGTTGAGTCATTCCCAGTCATCCGTTGATGTCTGGTCACCTCTCCGTTAGTGTCGGTAACGTCGTGTTTTTCCCATTCGTCCGTGATGTCTGGTTGTATCTTTTTCCAGTCATCCGTTGATGTCTGGGTCACCTCTCCGTTGGTGTCGATAAACGTCGAGCTTCTCCCAGTCATCCGTTGATGTATGGTCACATCTCTGTTGGTGTCGGTAAACGTCGAGTTTCTCCCATTCATCCGTTGATGTCTGGTTGAGTCTTCCCAGTCATCCGGTGATGTCTGGTCACCTCTCCGTTGGTGTCGATAAACGTCGAGCTTTCTCCCATTGTCGTCCGTGACGTCTGGTTGTATCTCTTTCTCCCATTCGTCCGTTGATGTCTGGTTGAGTCTTCCCAGTCATCCGTTGATGTCTGGTCACCTCTCCGTTGGTGTCGGTAAACTTCGATTTTTCCCATTCGTCCGTTGACGTCTGGTTGTATCTTTTTCCATTCATCCGTTGATGTCTGGTCCACCTCTCCGTTGGTGTCGGTAAACGTCGAGCTTCTCCCAGTCATCCGTTGATGTCTGGTTGAGTCTTCCCAGTCATCTGTTGATGTCTGGTCACCTCTCCGTTGGTGTCGGTAATCGTCGAGTTTTTCCCATTCGTCCGTTGACGTCTGGTTGTATCTTTTTCCATTCATCCGTTGATGTCTGGTCACCTCTCCGTTGGTGTCGGTAAACGTCAAATTTCTCCCATTCATCCATTGATGTATGGTTGAGTCTTCCAGTCATCCGTTGATGTTTGGTCACCTCTCCGTTGGTGTCGGAAACGTCGAGTTTTTCCCATTCGTCTGTTGACGACTGGTTGTATCTTTTTCCATTCATCCGTTGATGTCTGGTCTCCTCTCTGTTGGTGTCGGTAACATCGAGCTTCTCCCAGTCATCCGTTGATGTCTGGTCACATCTCTGTTGGTGTCGGTAAATGTCGAGTTTCTGCCATTCATCCGTTGATGTCTGGTTGAGTCTTCCGAGTCATCCGTGATGTCTGGTCACCTCTCCGTTGGTGTCGGTAAAACATCGAGTTTCTCCCATTCATCCGTTGTTGTATGGTTGAGTCTTCCAGTCATCCGTTGATGTCTGGTCACCTCTCCGTTAGTGTCGGTAAACGTCGTGTTTTTCCCATTCGTCCGTTGATTCTGGTTGTATATTTTTTCCAGTCATCCGTTGATGTCTGGTCACCTCTCCGTTGGTGTCGGTAAACGTCGAGCTTCTCCAGTCATCCGTTGATGTCTGGTCACCTCTCCGTTGGCGTCGGTAAACGTGTAGTTTTCTCCCACTCATCCGTTGATGTCTGGTTGAGTCTTCCCAGTCATCCGTTGATGTCTGGTCACCTCTCCGTTGGTGACGGTAAACGTCGAGTTTTTCCCATTCGCCGTTGATGTCTGGTTGTATCTTTTTCCATTCATCCGTTGACGTCTGGTCAACTCTCCGTTGGTGACGGTAAACGTCGATTTTTTCCCATTCGTCCGTTGATGTCTGGTTGTATCTTTTTCCATTCATCCTTGTGATGTCTGGTACACCTCTCCGTTGGTGTCGGTAAACGTCGAGTTTTTTCCCATTCGTCTGTTGACGTCTGTTGTATCTCTTTCTCCCATTCATCCGTTGATGTCTGGTTGAGTCTTCCCAGTCATCCGTTGATGTCTGGTCACCTCTACATTGGTGTCGGTAAACGTCGAGTTTTCCCATTCGTCCGTTGATGTCTGGTTGTAACTTTTTCCATTCATCCGTTGATCTGGTCACCTCTCCGTTGGTGTCGGTAAACGTCGAGTTTTCTGCCATTCATCCGTTGATGTCTGGTTGAGTCTTCCCAGTCATCCGTTGATGTCTGTCCACCTCTCTGTTGGTGTCGGTAAACGTCGAGTTTTTCCCATTCGTCCGTTGACGTCTGGTTGTATCTTTTTCCATTCATCCGTTGATGTCTGGTCACCTCTCAGTTGGGTCGGTAAACATCGAGTTTTTTCCCATTCGTCCATTGACGTCTGGTTGTATCTTTTTCCATTCATCCGTTGATGTCTGGTCACCTCTCCGTTGGTGTTGGTAACGTCGAGTTTCTCCCATTCATCCGTTGATGTATGGTTGAGTCTTCCCAGTCATCCGTTGATGTCTGGTCACCTCTCCATTGGTGTCGGTAAACGTTGAGTTTTTCCCATTCGTCCGTTGACGTCTGGTTGTATCTTTTTCCATTCATCCGTTGATGTCTTGTCACCTCTCCGTTGGTGTCAGTAACGTCGATTTCTCCCATTCATCCGTTGATGTATGGTTGAGTCTTCCCAGTCATCCGTTGATGTCTGGTCACCTCTCTGTTGGAGTCGGTAATCGTCGAGTTTTTCCCATTCGGCCGTTGACGTCTGGTTGTATCTCTTTCTCCCATTCGTCCGTTGATGTCTGGTTGAGTCTTCCCAGTCATCCGTTGATGTCTGGTCACCTCTCCGTTGGTGTCGGTAAACTTCGAGTTTTTCCCATTCGTCCGTTGACGTCTGGTTGTATCTTTTTCCATTCATCCATTGATGTCGGTAAACGTTGAGCTTCTCCCAGTCATCCGTTGATGTCTGGTTGAGTCTTCCCAGTCATCCGTTGATGTCTGGTCACCTCTTCGCTGGTGTGGTAATCATCGAGTTTTTCCCATTCGTCCGTTGACGTATGGTTGTATCTTTTTCCATTCATCCGTTGATGTCTGGTCACCTCTCCGTTTGGTGTCGGTAAACGTCGAGTTTCTCCCATTCATCCGTTGATGTCTGGTTGAGTCTTCCCAGTCATCCGTTGATGTCTGGTCACCTCTCCGTTGGTGTCGATAAACGTCGAGCTTCTCCAAGTCATCCGTTGATGTCTGGTCACATCTCTGTTGGTGTCGGTAAACGTCGAGTTTCTGCCATTCATCCATTGATGTCTGGTTGAGTCTTCCCAGTCATCCGTTGATATCTGGTCACCTCTCCATTGGTGTCGGTAAACATCGAGTTTCTCCCATTCATCCGTTGATGTATGGTTGAGTCTTTCCAGTCATCCGTTGATGTCTGGTCACCTCTCCGTTAGTGTCGGTAAACGTCGAGTTTTTCCCATTCGTCCGTTGACGTCTGGTTGTATCTCTTTCTCCCATTCGTCCGTTGATGTCTGGTTGAGTCTTCCCAGTCATCCGTTGATGTCTGGTCACCTCTCCGTTGGTGTCGGTAAACTTCGAGTTTCTCCCATTCATCCGTTGATGTCTGGTTGAGTCTTCCCAGTCATCCGTTGATGTCTGGTCACCTCTCCGTTGGTGTCGATAAACGTCGAGCTTCTCCCAGTCATCCGTTGATGTATGGTCACATCTCTGTTGGTGTCGGTAACGTCGAGTTTCTCCCATTCATCCGTTGATGTCTGGTTGAGTCTTCCCAGTCATCCGTTGACGTCTGGTCACCTCTCCATTGGTGTCGATAAACGTCGAGCTTCTCCCATTCATCCGTTGATGTATGGTTGAGTCTTCCCAGTCATCCGTGATGTCTGGTCACCTCTCCGTTGGAGTCGGTAATCGTCGAGTTTTTCCCATTCGTCCATTGACGTCTGGTTGTATCTCTTTCTCCCCATTCGTCCGTTGACGTCTGGTTGTATCTTTTTCCATTCATCCGTTGATGTCTGGTCACCTCTCCGTTGGTGTCAGTAAACGTCGAGTTTCTCCCATTCATCCGTTGATGTATGGATGAATCTTCCCAGTCATCCGTTGATGTCTGGTCACCTCTCTGTTAGTGTCGGTAAACGTCGAGTTTTTCCCATTCGTCCGTTGACGTCTGGTTGTATCTCTTTCTCCCATTCGTCCGTTGATGTCTGGTTGAGTCTTCCCAGTCATCCGTTGATGTCTGGTCACCTCTCCGTTGGTGTCGGTAAACTTCGAGTTTCTCCCATTCATCCGTTGATGTCTGGTTGAGTCTTCCCAGTCATCCGTTGATGTCTGGTCACCTCTCCGTTGGTGTCGATAAACGTCGAGCTTCTCCCAGTCATCCGTTGATGTATGGTCACATCTCTGTTGGTGTCGGTAAACGTCGAGTTTCTCCCATTCATCCGTTGATGTCTGGTTGAGTCTTCCCAGTCATCCGTTGATGTCTGGTCACCTCTCCGTTGGTGTCGATAACGTCGAGCTTCTCCCATTCATCCGTTGATGTATGGTTGAGTCTTCCCAGTCATCCGTTGATGTCTGGTCACCTCTCCGTTGGAGTCGGTAATCGTCGAGTTTTTCCCATTCGTCCGTTGACGTCTGGTTGCATCTCTTTCTCCCATTCGTCCGTTGATGTCTGGTTGAGTCTTCCCAGTCATCCGTTGATGTCTGGTCACCTCTCCGTTGGTGTCGGTAAACTTCGAGTTTTTCCCATTCGTCCGTTGACGTCTGGTTGTATCTTTTTCCATCATCCGTTGATGTCTGGTCACCTCTCCGTTGGTGTCGGTAAACGTCGAGCTTCTCCCAGTCATCCGTGATGTCTGGTTGAGTCTTCCCAGTCATCTGTTGATGTCTGGTCACCTCTCCGTTGGTGTCGGTAATCGTCGAGTTTTTCCCATTCGTCCGTTGACGTCTGGTGGTATCTTTTTCCATTCATCCGTTGATGTCTGGTCACCTCTCCGTTGGTGTCGGTAAACGTCGAATTTCTCCCATTCATCCGTTGATGTATGGTTGAGTCTTCCCAGTCATCGGTTGATGTTTGGTCACCTCTCCGTTGGTGTCGGTAAACGTCGAGTTTTTCCCATTCGTCTGTTGACGACTGGTTGTATCTTTTTCCATTCATCCGTTGATGTCTGGTCACCTCTCTGTTGGTGTCGGTAAACATCGAGCTTCTCCCAGTCATCCGTTGATGTCTGGTCACATCTCTGTTGGTGTCGGTAAATGTCGAGTTTCTGCCATTCATCCGTTGATGTCTGGTTGAGTCTTCCCAGTCATCCGTTGATGTCTGGTCACCTCTCCGTTGGTGTCGGTAAACTTCGAGTTTCTCCCATTCATCCGTTGTTGTATGGTTGAGTCTTCCCAGTCATCCGTTGATGTCTCGTCACCTCTCCGTTAGTGTCGGTAAACGTCGAGTTTTTCCCATTCGTCCGTTGATGTCTGGTTGTATCTTTTTCAGTCATCCGTTGATGTCTGGTCACCTCTCCGTTGGTGTCGGTAAACGTCGAGCTTCTCCCAGTCATCCGTTGATGTCTGGTCACCTCTCCGTTGGCGTCGGTAAACGTCGAGTTTCTCCCATTCATCCGTTGATGTCTGGTTGAGTCTTCCCAGTCATCCGTTGATGTCTGGTCACCTCTCCGTTGGTGACGGTAAACGTCGAGTTTTTCCCATTTGTCCGTTGATGTCTGGTTGTATCTTTTTCCATTCATCCGTTGACGTCTGGTCACCTCTCCGTTGGTGACGGTAAACGTCGAGTTTTTCCCATTCGTCCGTTGATGTCTGGTTGTATCTTTTTCCATTCATCCGTTGATGTCTGGTCACCTCTCCGTTGGTGTCGGTAAACGTCGAGTTTTCCCATTCGTCTGTTGACGTCTGGTTGTATCTCTTTCTCCCATTCATCCGTTGATGTCTGGTTGAGTCTTCCCAGTCATCCGTTGATGTCTGGTCACCTCTACATTGGTGTCGATAAACGTCGAGTTTTTCCCATTCGTCCGTTGATGTCTGGTTGTAACTTTTTCCATTCATCCGTTGATGTCTGGTCACCTCTCCGTTGGTGTCGGTAAACGTCGAGTTTCTGCCATTCATCCGTTGATGTCTGGTTGAGTCTTCCCAGTCATCCGTTGATGTCTGGTCACCTCTCTATTGGTGTCGGTAAATGTCGAGTTTTTCCCATTCGTCCGTTGACGTCTGGTTGTATCTTTTTCCATTCATCCGTTGATGTCTGGTCACCTCTCCGTTGGTGTCGGTAAACGTCGAGTTTTTCCCATTCGTCTGTTGACGTCTGGTTGTATCTCTTTCTCCCATTCATCCGTTGATGTCTGGTTGAGTCTTCCCAGTCATCGGTTGATGTTTGGTCACCTCTCCGTTGGTGTCGGTAAACGTCGAGTTTTTCCCATTCGTCTGTTGACGACTGGTTGTATCTTTTTCCATTCATCCGTTGATGTCTGGTCACCTCTCTGTTGGTGTCGGTAAACATCGAGCTTCTCCCAGTCATCCGTTGATGTCTGGTCACATCTCTGTTGGTGTCGGTAAATGTCGAGTTTCTGCCATTCATCCGTTGATGTCTGGTTGAGTCTTCCCATTTGTCCGTTGATGTCTGGTTGTATCTTTTTCCATTCATCCGTTGACGTCTGGTCACCTCTCCGTTGGTGACGGTAAACGTCGAGTTTTTCCCATTCGTCCGTTGATGTCTGGTTGTATCTTTTTCCATTCATCCGTTGATGTCTGGTCACCTCTCCGTTGGTGTCGGTAAACGTCGAGTTTTTCCCATTCGTCTGTTGACGTCTGGTTGTATCTCTTTCTCCCATTCATCCGTTGATGTCTGGTTGAGTCTTCCCAGTCATCGGTTGATGTTTGGTCACCTCTCCGTTGGTGTCGGTAAACGTCGAGTTTTTCCCATTCGTCTGTTGACGACTGGTTGTATCTTTTTCCATTCATCCGTTGATGTCTGGTCACCTCTCTGTTGGTGTCGGTAAACATCGAGCTTCTCCCAGTCATCCGTTGATGTCTGGTCACATCTCTGTTGGTGTCGGTAAATGTCGAGTTTCTGCCATTCATCCGTTGATGTCTGGTTGAGTCTTCCCAGTCATCCGTTGATGTCTGGTCACCTCTCCGTTGGTGTCGGTAAACTTCGAGTTTCTCCCATTCATCCGTTGTTGTATGGTTGAGTCTTCCCAGTCATCCGTTGATGTCTCGTCACCTCTCCGTTAGTGTCGGTAAACGTCGAGTTTTTCCCATTCGTCCGTTGATGTCTGGTTGTATCTTTTTCCAGTCATCCGTTGATGTCTGGTCACCTCTCCGTTGGTGTCGGTAAACGTCGAGCTTCTCCCAGTCATCCGTTGATGTCTGGTCACCTCTCCGTTGGCGTCGGTAAACGTCGAGTTTCTCCCATTCATCCGTTGATGTCTGGTTGAGTCTTCCCAGTCATCCGTTGATGTCTGGTCACCTCTCCGTTGGTGACGGTAAACGTCGAGTTTTTCCCATTTGTCCGTTGATGTCTGGTTGTATCTTTTTCCATTCATCCGTTGACGTCTGGTCACCTCTCCGTTGGTGACGGTAAACGTCGAGTTTTTCCCATTCGTCCGTTGATGTCTGGTTGTATCTTTTTCCATTCATCCGTTGATGTCTGGTCACCTCTCCGTTGGTGTCGGTAAACGTCGAGTTTTTCCCATTCGTCTGTTGACGTCTGGTTGTATCTCTTTCTCCCATTCATCCGTTGATGTCTGGTTGAGTCTTCCCAGTCATCCGTTGATGTCTGGTCACCTCTACATTGGTGTCGATAAACGTCGAGTTTTTCCCATTCGTCCGTTGATGTCTGGTTGTAACTTTTTCCATTCATCCGTTGATGTCTGGTCACCTCTCCGTTGGTGTCGGTAAACGTCGAGTTTCTGCCATTCATCCGTTGATGTCTGGTTGAGTCTTCCCAGTCATCCGTTGATGTCTGGTCACCTCTCTATTGGTGTCGGTAAATGTCGAGTTTTTCCCATTCGTCCGTTGACGTCTGGTTGTATCTTTTTCCATTCATCCGTTGATGTCTGGTCACCTCTCCGTTGGTGTCGGTAAACATCGAGTTTTTCCCATTCGTCCGTTGACGTCTGGTTGTATCTTTTTCCATTCATCCGTTGATGTCTGGTCACCTCTCCGTTGGTGTTGGTAAACGTCGAGTTTCTCCCATTCATCCGTTGATGTATGGTTGAGTCTTCCCAGTCATCCGTTGATGTCTGGTCACCTCTCCATTGGTGTCGGTAAACGTTGTGTTTTTCCCATTCGTCCGTTGACGTCTGGTTGTATCTTTTTCCATTCATCCGTTGATGTCTGGTCACCTCTCCGTTGGTGTCAGTAAACGTCGAGTTTCTCCCATTCATCCGTTGATGTATGGTTGAGTCTTCCCAGTCATCCGTTGATGTCTGGTCACCTCTCTGTTGGTGTCGGTAAACGTCGAGCTTCTCCCAGTCATCCGTTGATGTCAGGTCACCTCTCCGTTGGTGTCGGTAAACGTCGAGTTCCCCCATTCATCCGTTGACATCTGGTTGAGTCTTCCCATTCATCCGTTGATGTCTGGTCACCTCTCCG
The DNA here is from genome assembly GCF_024323335.1 of Lathyrus oleraceus. Lineage (NCBI taxonomy): Eukaryota > Viridiplantae > Streptophyta > Magnoliopsida > Fabales > Fabaceae > Lathyrus > Lathyrus oleraceus. The sequence goes on from NW_026112483.1 coordinate 8,507, forward strand.
TTGGTGTCGCTAAACGTCGAGTTTCTCCCATTCATCATCTCTCGATGTCTGGACGTGGTGTCTCCCATTCATCCGTTGATGTCCGGTTGTATCTCTTTCTCCCATTCATCCGTTGGTGTATGTTTGAGTCGTCCCGGTCATCCGTTGATGTCTGGTCACCTCTACGTTGGTGTCGGTAAACGTCGAGTTTTTCCCATTCGTCCGTTGACGTCTGGTTGTATCTTTTTCCATTCATCCGTTGATGTCTGGTCACCTCTCCATTGGTGTCGGTAAACGTCGAGTTTTTCCCATTCGTCCGTTGACGTCTGGTTGTATCTTTTTCCATTCATCCGTTGATGTCTGGTCACCTCTCCGTTGGTGTCGGTAAACGTCGAATTTCTCCCATTCATCCGTTGATGTATGGTTGAGTCTTCCCAGTCATCCGTTGATGTTTGGTCACCTCTCCGTTGGTGTCGGTAAACGTCGAGTTTTTCCCATTCGTCTGTTGACGACTGGTTGTATCTTTTTCCATTCATCCGTTGATGTCTGGTCACCTCTCTGTTGGTGTCGGTAAACATCGAGCTTCTCCCAGTCATCCGTTGATGTCTGGTCACATCTCTGTTGGTGTCGGTAAATGTCGAGTTTCTGCCATTCATCCATTGATGTCTGGTTGAGTCTTCCCAGTCATCCGTTGATGTCTGGTCACCTCTCCGTTGGTGTCGGTAAACATCGAGTTTCTCCCATTCATCCGTTGATGTATGGTTGAGTCTTCCCAGTCATCCGTTGATGTCTGGTCACCTCTCCGTTAGTGTCGGTAAACTTCGAGTTTTTCCCATTCGTCCGTTGACGTCTGGTTGTATCTTTTTCCATTCATCCGTTGATGTCTGGTCACCTCTCCGTTGGTGTCGGTAAACGTCGAGCTTCTCCCAGTCATCCGTTGATGTCTGGTTGAGTCTTCCCAGTCATCTGTTGATGTCTGGTCACCTCTCCGTTGGTGTCGGTAATCGTCGAGTTTTTCCCATTCGTCCGTTGACGTCTGGTTGTATCTTTTTCCATTCATCCGTTGATGTCTGGTCACCTCTCCGTTGGTGTCGGTAAACGTCGAATTTCTCCCATTCATCCGTTGATGTATGGTTGAGTCTTCCCAGTCATCCGTTGATGTTTGGTCACCTCTCCGTTGGTGTCGGTAAACGTCGAGTTTTTCCCATTCGTCTGTTGACGACTGGTTGTATCTTTTTCCATTCATCCGTTGATGTCTGGTCACCTCTCTGTTGGTGTCGGTAAACATCGAGCTTCTCCCAGTCATCCGTTGATGTCTGGTCACATCTCTGTTGGTGTCGGTAAATGTCGAGTTTCTGCCATTCATCCATTGATGTCTGGTTGAGTCTTCCCAGTCATCCGTTGATGTCTGGTCACCTCTCCGTTGGTGTCGGTAAACATCGAGTTTCTCCCATTCATCCGTTGATGTATGGTTGAGTCTTCCCAGTCATCCGTTGATGTCTGGTCACCTCTCCGTTAGTGTCGGTAAACTTCGAGTTTTTCCCATTCGTCCGTTGACGTCTGGTTGTATCTTTTCCATTCATCCGTTGATGTCTGGTCACCTCTCCGTTGGTGTCGGTAAACGTCGAGCTTCTCCCAGTCATCCGTTGATGTCTGGTTGAGTCTTCCCAGTCATCTGTTGATGTCTGGTCACCTCTCCGTTGGTGTCGGTAATCGTCGAGTTTTTCCCATTCGTCCGTTGACGTCTGGTTGTATCTTTTTCCATTCATCCGTTGATGTCTGGTCACCTCTCCGTTGGTGTCGGTAAACGTCGAATTTCTCCCATTCATCCGTTGATGTATGGTTGAGTCTTCCCAGTCATCCGTTGATGTTTGGTCACCTCTCCGTTGGTGTCGGTAAACGTCGAGTTTTTCCCATTCGTCTGTTGACGACTGGTTGTATCTTTTTCCATTCATCCGTTGATGTCTGGTCACCTCTCTGTTGGTGTCGGTAAACATCGAGCTTCTCCCAGTCATCCGTTGATGTCTGGTCACATCTCTGTTGGTGTCGGTAAATGTCGAGTTTCTGCCATTCATCCGTTGATGTCTGGTTGAGTCTTCCCAGTCATCCGTTGATGTCTGGTCACCTCTCCGTTGGTGTCGGTAAACTTCGAGTTTCTCCCTTTCATCCGTTGTTGTATGGTTGAGTCTTCCCAGTCATTCGTTGATGTCTCGTCACCTCTCCGTTAGTGTCGGTAAACGTCGAGTTTTTCCCATTCGTCCGTTGATGTCTGGTTGTATCTTTTTCCAGTCATCCGTTGATGTCTGGTCACCTCTCCGTTGGTGTCGGTAAACGTCGAGCTTCTCCCAGTCATCCGTTGATGTCTGGTCACCTCTCCGTTGGCGTCGGTAAACGTCGAGTTTCTCCCATTCATCCGTTGATGTCTGGTTGAGTCTTCCCAGTCATCCGTTGATGTCTGGTCACCTCTCCGTTGGTGACGGTAAACGTCGAGTTTTTCCCATTTGTCCGTTGATGTCTGGTTGTATCTTTTTCCATTCATCCGTTGACGTCTGGTCACCTCTCCGTTGGTGACGGTAAACGTCGAGTTTTTCCCATTCGTCCGTTGATGTCTGGTTGTATCTTTTTCCATTCATCCGTTGATGTCTGGTCACCTCTCCGTTGGTGTCGGTAAACGTCGAGTTTTTCCCATTCGTCTGTTGACGTCTGGTTGTATCTCTTTCTCCCATTCATCCGTTGATGTCTGGTTGAGTCTTCCCAGTCATCCGTTGATGTCTGGTCACCTCTACATTGGTGTCGGTAAACGTCGAGTTTTTCCCATTCGTCCGTTGATGTCTGGTTGTAACTTTTTCCATTCATCCGTTGATGTCTGGTCACCTCTCCGTTGGTGTCGGTAAACGTCGAGTTTCTGCCATTCATCCGTTGATGTCTGGTTGAGTCTTCCCAGTCATCCGTTGATGTCTGGTCACCTCTCTGTTGGTGTCGGTAAATGTCGAGTTTTTCCCATTCGTCCGTTGACGTCTGGTTGTATCTTTTTCCATTCATCCGTTGATGTCTGGTCACCTCTCCGTTGGTGTCGGTAAACATCGAGTTTTTCACATTCGTCCGTTGACGTCTGGTTGTATCTTTTTCCATTCATCCGTTGATGTCTGGTCACCTCTCCGTTGGTGTTGGTAAACGTCGAGTTTCTCCCATTCATCCGTTGATGTATGGTTGAGTCTTCCTAGTCATCCGTTGATGTCTGGTCACCTCTCCATTGGTGTCGGTAAACGTTGAGTTTTTCCCATTCGTCCGTTGACGTCTGGTTGTATCTTTTTCCATTCATCCGTTGATGTCTGGTCACCTCTCCGTTGGTGTCAGTAAACGTCGAGTTTCTCCCATTCATCCGTTGATGTATGGTTGAGTCTTCCCAGTCATCCGTTGATGTCTGGTCACCTCTCTGTTGGTGTCGGTAAACGTCGAGCTTCTCCCAGTCATCCGTTGATGTCAGGTCACCTCTCCGTTGGTGTCGGTAAACGTCGAGTTCCCCCATTCATCCGTTGACATCTGGTTGAGTCTTCCCATTCATCCGTTGATGTCTGGTCACCTCTCCGTTGGTGTCGCTAAACGTCGAGTTTCTCCCATTCATCATCTCTCGATGTCTGGACGTGGTTTCTCCCATTCGTCCGTTGATGTCCGGTTGTATCTCTTTCTCCCATTCATCCGTTGGTGTATGTTTGAGTCGTCCCAGTCATCCGTTGATGTCTGGTCACCTCTACGTTGGTGTCGGTAAACGTCGAGTTTTTCCCATTCGTCCGTTGACGTCTGGTTGTATCTTTTTCCATTCATCCGTTGATGTCTGGTCACCTCTCCATTGGTGTCGGTAAACGTCGAGTTTTTCCCATTCGTCCGTTGACGTCTGGTTGTATCTTTTTCCATTCATCCGTTGATGTCTGGTCACCTCTCCGTTGGTGTCGGTAAACGTCGAATTTCTCCCATTCATCCGTTGATGTATGGTTGAGTCTTCCCAGTCATCCGTTGATGTTTGGTCACCTCTCCGTTGGTGTCGGTAAACGTCGAGTTTTTCCCATTCGTCTGTTGACGACTGGTTGTATCTTTTTCCATTCATCCGTTGATGTCTGGTCACCTCTCTGTTGGTGTCGGTAAACATCGAGCTTCTCCCAGTCATCCGTTGATGTCTGGTCACATCTCTGTTGGTGTCGGTAAATGTCGAGTTTCTGCCATTCATCCGTTGATGTCTGGTTGAGTCTTCCCAGTCATCCGTTGATGTCTGGTCACCTCTCCGTTGGTGTCAGTAAACATCGAGTTTCTCCCATTCATCCGTTGATGTATGGTTGAGTCTTCCCAGTCATCCGTTGATGTCTGGTCACCTCTCCGTTAGTGTCGGTAAACGTCGAGTTTTTCCCATTCGTCCGTTGATGTCTGGTTGTATCTTTTTCCAGTCATCCGTTGATGTCTGGTCACCTCTCCGTTGGTGTCGGTAAACGTCGAGCTTCTCCCAGTCATCCGTTGATGTCTGGTCACCTCTCCGTTGGCGTCGGTAAACGTCGAGTTTCTCCCATTCATCCGTTGATGTCTGGTTGAGTCTTCCCAGTCATCCGTTGATGTTTGTCACCTCTCCGTTGGTGACGGTAAACGTCGAGTTTTTCCCATTCGTCCGTTGATGTCTGGTTGTATCTTTTTCCATTCATCCGTTGACGTCTGGTCACCTCTCCGTTGGTGACGGTAAACGTCGAGTTTTTCCCATTCGTCCGTTGATGTCTGGTTGTATCTTTTTCCATTCATCCGTTGATGTCTGGTCACCTCTCCGTTGGTGTCGGTAAACGTCGAGTTTTTCCCATTCGTCTGTTGACGTCTGGTTGTATCTCTTTCTCCCATTCATCCGTTGATGTCTGGTTGAGTCTTCCCAGTCATCCGTTGATGTCTGGTCACCTCTACATTGGTGTCGGTAAACGTCGAGTTTTTCCCATTCGTCCGTTGATGTCTGGTTGTATCTTTTTCCATTCATCCGTTGATGTCTGGTCACCTCTCCGTTGGTGTCGGTAAACGTCGAGTTTCTGCCATTCATCCGTTAATGTCTGGTTGAGTCTTCCCAGTCATCCGTTGATGTCTGGTCACCTCTCTGTTGGTGTCGGTAAACGTCGAGTTTTTCTCATTCGTCCGTTGACGTCTGGTTGTATCTTTTTCCATTCATCCGTTGATGTCTGGTCACCTCTCCGTTGGTGTCGGTAAACATCGAGTTTTTCCCATTCGTCCATTGACGTCTGGTTGTATCTTTTTCCATTCATCCGTTGATGTCTGGTCACCTCTCCGTTGGTTTCGGTAAACGTCGAGTTTCTCCCATTCATCCGTTGATAAATGGTTGAGTCTTTCCAATCATCCGTTGATGTCTGGTCACCTCTCCGTCTGTGTCGGTAAACGTCGAGTTTTTCCCATTCGTCCGTTGACGTCTGGTTGTATCTTTTTCCATTCATCCGTTGATGTCTGGTCACCTCTCCGTTGGTGTCGGAAAACGTCGAGTTTTTCCCATTCGTCCGTTGACGTCTGGTTGTATCTTTTTCCATTCATCCGTTGATGTCTGGTCACCTCTCCGTTGGTGTCGGTAAACGTCGAGTTTCTCCCATTCATCCGTTGATGTATGGTTGAGTCTTCCCAGTCATGCGTTGATGTTTGGTCACCACTCCGTTGGTGACGGTAAACGTCGAGTTTTTCCCATTCGTCCGTTGACGTCTGGTTGTATCTTTTTCCATTCATCCGTTGATGTCTGGTCACCTCTCCGTTGGTGTCGGTAAACGTCGAGTTTCTCCCATTCATCCGTTGATGTCTGGTTGAGTCTTCCCAGTCATCCGTTGATGTCTGGTCACCTCTCCGTTGGTGACGGTAAACGTCGAGTTTTTCCCATTCGTCCGTTGATGTCTGGTTGTATCTTTTTCCATTCATCCGTTGATGTCTGGTCACCTCTCCGTTGGTGTCGGTAAACGTCGAGTTTTTCCCATTCGTCTGTTGACGTCTGGTTGTATCTCTTTCTCCCATTCATCCGTTGATGTCTGGTTGAGTCTTCCCAGTCATCCGTTGATGTCTGGTCACCTCTACATTGTTGTCGGTAAACGTCGAGTTTTTCCCATTCGTCCGTTGATGTCTGGTTGTATCTTTTTCCATTCATCCGTTGATGTCTGGTCACCTCTCCGTTGGTGTCGGTAAACGTCGAGTTTCTGCCATTCATCCGTTAATGTCTGGTTGAGTCTTCCCAGTCATCCGTTGATGTCTGGTCACCTCTCTGTTGGTGTCGGTAAACGTCGAGTTTTTCCCATTCGTCCGTTGACGTCTGGTTGTATCTTTTTCCATTCATCCGTTGATGTCTGGTCACCTCTCCGTTGGTGTCGGTAAACATCGAGTTTTTCCCATTCGTCCATTGACGTCTGGTTGTATCTTTTTCCATTCATCCGTTGATGTCTGGTCACCTCTCCGTTGGTGTTGGTAAACGTCGAGTTTCTCCCATTCATCCGTTGATGTATGGTTGAGTCTTCCCAGTCATCCGTTGATGTCTGGTCACCTCTCCGTTGGTGTCGGTAAACGTTGAGTTTTTCCCATTCGTCCGTTAACGTCTGGTTGTATCTTTTTCCATTCATCCGTTGATGTCTGGTCACCTCTCCGTTGGTGTCAGTAAACGTCGAGTTTCTCCCATTCATCCGTTGGTGTATGGTTGAGTCTTCCCAGTCATCCGTTGATGTCTGGTCACCTCTCTGTTGGTGTCGGTAAACGTCGAGCTTCTCCCAGTCATCCGTTGATGTCAGGTCACCTCTCCGTTGGTGTCGGTAAACGTCGAGTTCCCCCATTCATCCGTTGACATCTGGTTGAGTCTTCCCATTCATCCGTTGATGTCTGGTCACCTCTCCGTTGGTGTCGCTAAACGTCGAGTTTCTCCCATTCATCATCTCTCGATGTCTGGACGTGGTTTCTCCCATTCGTCCGTTGATGTCCGGTTGTATCTCTTTCTCCCATTCATCCGTTGGTGTATGTTTGAGTCGTCCCGGTCATCCGTTGATGTCTGGTCACCTCTCCGTTGGTGTCGGTAAACGTCGAGTTTTTCCCATTCGTCCGTTGACGTCTGGTTGTATCTCTTTCTCCCATTCATCCGTTGATGTATGGTTGAGTCGTCCCGGTCATCCGTTGATGTCTAGTCACCTCTACGTTGGTGTCGGTAAACGTCAAGTTTTTCCCATTCGTCCGTTGACGTCTGGTTGTACCTTTTTCCATTCATCCGTTGATGTCTGGTCACCTCTCCGTTGGTTTCGGTAAACGTCGAGTTTCTCCCATTCATCCGTTGATATATGGTTGAGTCTTCCCAGTCATCCGTTGATGTCTGGTCACCTCTCCGTTTGTGTCGGTAAACGTCGAGTTTTTCCCATTCGTCCGTTGACGTCTGGTTGTATCTTTTTCCATTCATCCGTTGATGTCTGGTCACCTCTCCGTTGGTGTCGGTAAACGTCGAGTTTTTCCCATTCGTCCGTTGACGTCTGGTTGTATCTTTTTCCATTCATCCGTTGATGTCTGGTCACCTCTCCGTTGGTGTCGGTAAACGTCGAGTTTCTCCCATTCATCCGTTGATGTATGGTTGAGTCTTCCCAGTCATCCGTTGATGTTTGGTCACCTCTCCGTTGGTGTCGGTAAACGTCGAGTTTTTCCCATTCGTCTGTTGACGACTGGTTGTATCTTTTTCCATTCATCCGTTGATGTCTGGTCACCTCTACGTTGGTGTCGGAAAACGTCGAGTTTTTCCCATTCGTCCGTTGACGTCTGGTTGTATCTTTTTCCATTCATCCGTTGATGTCTGGTCACCTCTCCGTTGGTGTCGGTAAACGTCGAGTTTCTCCCATTCATCCGTTGATGTATGGTTGAGTCTTCCCAGTCATGCGTTGATGTTTGGTCACCACTCCGTTGGTGACGGTAAACGTCGAGTTTTTCCCATTCGTCCGTTGACGTCTGGTTGTATCTTTTTCCATTCATCCGTTGATGTCTGGTCACCTCTCCGTTGGTGTCGGTAAACGTCGAGTTTCTCCCATTCATCCGTTGATGTCTGGTTGAGTCTTCCCAGTCATCCGTTGATGTCTGGTCACCTCTCCGTTGGTGACGGTAAACGTCGAGTTTTTCCCATTCGTCCGTTGATGTCTGGTTGTATCTTTTTCCATTCATCCGTTGACGTCTGGTCACCTCTCCGTTGGTGACGGTAAACGTCGAGTTTTTCCCATTCGTCCGTTGATGTCTGGTTGTATCTTTTTCCATTCATCCGTTGATGTCTGGTCACCTCTCCGTTGGTGTCGGTAAACGTCGAGTTTTTCCCATTCGTCTGTTGACGTCTGGTTGTATCTCTTTCTCCCATTCATCCGTTGATGTCTGGTTGAGTCTTCCCAGTCATCCGTTGATGTCTGGTCACCTCTACATTGTTGTCGGTAAACGTCGAGTTTTTCCCATTCGTCTGTTGATGTCTGGTTGTATCTTTTTCCATTCATCCGTTGATGTCTGGTCACCTCTCCGTTGGTGTCGGTAAACGTCGAGTTTCTGCCATTCATCCGTTAATGTCTGGTTGAGTCTTCCCAGTCATCCGTTGATGTCTGGTCACCTCTCTGTTGGTGTCGGTAAACGTCGAGTTTTTCCCATTCGTCCGTTGACGTCTGGTTGTATCTTTTTCCATTCATCCGTTGATGTCTGGTCACCTCTCCGTTGGTGTCGGTAAACATCGAGTTTTTCCCATTCGTCCATTGACGTCTGGTTGTATCTTTTTCCATTCATCCGTTGATGTCTGGTCACCTCTCCGTTGGTGTTGGTAAACGTCGAGTTTCTCCCATTCATCCGTTGATGTATGGTTGAGTCTTCCCAGTCATCCGTTGATGTCTGGTCACCTCTCCGTTGGTGTCGGTAAACGTTGAGTTTTTCCCATTCGTCCGTTAACGTCTGGTTGTATCTTTTTCCATTCATCCGTTGATGTCTGGTCACCTCTCCGTTGGTGTCAGTAAACGTCGAGTTTCTCCCATTCATCCGTTGGTGTATGGTTGAGTCTTCCCAGTCATCCGTTGATGTCTGGTCACCTCTCTGTTGGTGTCGGTAAACGTCGAGCTTCTCCCAGTCATCCGTTGATGTCAGGTCACCTCTCCATTGGTGTCGGTAAACGTCGAGTTCCCCCATTCATCCGTTGACATCTGGTTGAGTCTTCCCATTCATCCGTTGATGTCTGGTCACCTCTCCGTTGGTGTCGCTAAACGTCGAGTTTCTCCCATTCATCATCTCTCGATGTCTGGACGTGGTTTCTCCCATTCGTCCGTTGATGTCCGGTTGTATCTCTTTCTCCCATTCATCCGTTGGTGTATGTTTGAGTCGTCCCGGTCATCCGTTGATGTCTGGTCACCTCTCCGTTGGTGTCGGTAAACGTCGAGTTTTTCCCATTCGTCCGTTGACGTCTGGTTGTATCTCTTTCTCCCATTCATCCGTTGATGTATGGTTGAGTCGTCCCGGTCATCCGTTGATGTCTAGTCACCTCTACGTTGGTGTCGGTAAACGTCAAGTTTTTCCCATTCGTCCGTTGACGTCTGGTTGTACCTTTTTCCATTCATCCGTTGATGTCTGGTCACCTCTCCGTTGGTTTCGGTAAACGTCGAGTTTCTCCCATTCATCCGTTGATATATGGTTGAGTCTTCCCAGTCATCCGTTGATGTCTGGTCACCTCTCCGTTTGTGTCGGTAAACGTCGAGTTTTTCCCATTCGTCCGTTGACGTCTGGTTGTATCTTTTTCCATTCATCCGTTGATGTCTGGTCACCTCTCCGTTGGTGTCGGTAAACGTCGAGTTTTTCCCATTCGTCCGTTGACGTCTGGTTGTATCTTTTTCCATTCATCCGTTGATGTCTGGTCACCTCTCCGTTGGGGTCGGTAAACGTCGAGTTTCTCCCATTCATCCGTTGATGTATGGTTGAGTCTTCCCAGTCATCCGTTGATGTTTGGTTACCTCTCCGTTGGTGTCGGTAAACGTCGAGTTTTTCCCATTCGTCTGTTGACGACTGGTTGTATCTTTTTCCATTCATCCGTTGATGTCTGGTCACCTCTCTGTTGGTGTCGGTAAACATCGAGCTTCTCCCAGTCATCCGTTGATGTCAGGTCACCTCTCCGTTGGTGTCGGTAAACGTCGAGTTCCCCCATTCATCCGTTGACGTCTAGTTGAGTCTTCCCAGTCATCCGTTGATGTCTGGTCACCTCTCCGTTGGTGTCGCTAAACGTCGAGTTTCTCCCATTCATCATCTCTCGATGTCTGGACGTGGTTTCTCCCATTCGTCCGTTGACGTCCGGTTGTATCTCTTTCTCCCATTCATCCGTTGATGTATGTTTGAGTCGTCCCGGTCATCCGTTGATGTCTGGTCACCTCTACGTTGGTGTCGGTAAACGTCGAGTTTTTCCCATTCGTCCGTTGACGTCTGGTTGTATCTTTTTCCATTCATCCGTTGATGTCTGGTCACCTCTCCGTTGGTGTCGGTAAACGTCGACTTTTTCCCATTCGTCCGTTGACGTCTGGTTGTATCTCTTTCTCCCATTCATTCGTTGATGTATGGTTGAGTCTTCCCGGTCATCTGTTGATGTCTGGTCACCTCTACGTTGGTGTCGGTAAACGTCGAGTTTTTCCCATTCGTCCGTTGACGTCTGGTTGTATCTTTTTCCATTCATCCATTGATGTCTGGTCACCTCTCCATTGGTGTCGGTAAACATCGAGTTTTTCCCATACGTCAGTTGACGTCTGGTTGTATCTCTTTCTCCCATTCGTCCATTGATGTATGGTTGAGTCTTCCCATTCATCCGTTGATATCTGGTCACCTCTCCGTTGGTGTCGGCAAACGTCGAGTTTTTCCCATTCGTCCGTTGACGTCTGGTTGTATCTTTTTCCATTCATCCGTTGATGTCTGGTCACCTCTCCGTTGGTGTCGGTAAACGTCGAGTTTTTCCCATTCGTCCGTTGACGTCTGGTTGTATCTCTTTCTCCCATTCGTCCGTTGATGTCTGGTTGAGTCTTCCCAGTCATCCCTTGATGTCTGGTCACCTCTCCGTTGGTGTCGGTAAACGTCGAGTTTTTCCCATTCGTCCGTTGACGTCTGGTTGTATCTTTTTCCATTCATCCGTTGATGTCTGGTCACCTCTCCGTTGGTGTCGGTAAACGTCGAGCTTCTCCCAGTCATCCGTTGATGTCTGATCACATCTTTGTTGGTGTCGGTAAACGTCGAGTTTCTGCCATTCATCCGTTGATGTCTGGTTGAGTCTTCCCAATCATCCGTTGATGTCTGGTCACCTCTCCGTTGGTGTCGGTAAACGTCGAGTTTTTCCCATTCGTCCATTGACGTCTGGTTGTATCTTTTTCCATTCATCCGTTGATTTCTGGTCACCTCTCCGTTGGTGTCGGTAAACGTCGAGTTTTTCCCATTCGTCCGTTGACGTCTGGTTGTATCTCTTTCTCCCCTTCGTCCGTTGATGTCTGGTTGAGTCTTCCCAGTCATCCGTTGATGTCTGGTCACCTCTCCTTTGGTGTCGGTAAACGTCGAGTTTTTCCCATTCGTCCGTTGACGTCTGGTTGTATCTTTTTCCATTCATCCGTTGATGTCTGGTCACCTCTCCGTTGGTGTCGGTAAACGTCGACTTTTTCCCATTCGTCCGTTGACGTCTGGTTGTATCTCTTTCTCCCATTCATTCGTTGATGTATGGTTGAGTCTTCCCGGTCATCTGTTGATGTCTGGTCACCTCTACGTTGGTGTCGGTAAACGTCGAGTTTTTCCCATTCGTCCGTTGACGTCTGGTTGTATCTTTTTCCATTCATCCATTGATGTCTGGTCACCTCTCCATTGGTGTCGGTAAACATTGAGTTTTTCCCATACGTCAGTTGACGTCTGGTTGTATCTCTTTCTCCCATTCGTCCATTGATGTATGGTTGAGTCTTCCCATTCATCCGTTGATATCTGGTCACCTCTCCGTTGGTGTCGGCAAACGTCGAGTTTTTCCCATTCGTCCGTTGACGTCTGGTTGTATCTTTTTCCATTCATCCGTTGATGTCTGGTCACCTCTCCGTTGGTGTCGGTAAACGTCGAGTTTTTCCCATTCGTCCGTTGACGTCTGGTTGTATCTCTTTCTCCCATTCGTCCGTTGATGTCTGGTTGAGTCTTCCCAGTCATCCCTTGATGTCTGGTCACCTCTCCGTTGGTGTCGGTAAACGTCGAGTTTTTCCCATTCGTCCGTTGACGTCTGGTTGTATCTTTTTCCATTCATCCGTTGATGTCTGGTCACCTCTCCGTTGGTGTCGGTAAACGTCGAGCTTCTCCCAGTCATCCGTTGATGTCTGATCACATCTTTGTTGGTGTCGGTAAACGTCGAGTTTCTGCCATTCATCCGTTGATGTCTGGTTGAGTCTTCCCAATCATCCGTTGATGTCTGGTCACCTCTCCGTTGGTGTCGGTAAACGTCGAGTTTTTCCCATTCGTCCATTGACGTCTGGTTGTATCTTTTTCCATTCATCCGTTGATGTCTGGTCACCTCTCCGTTGGTGTCGGTAAACGTCGAGTTTTTCCCATTCGTCCGTTGACGTCTGGTTGTATCTCTTTCTCCCCTTCGTCCGTTGATGTCTGGTTGAGTCTTCCCAGTCATCCGTTGATGTCTGGTCACCTCTCCTTTGGTGTCGGTAAACGTCGAGTTTTTCCCATTCGTCCGTTGACGTCTGGTTGTATCTTTTTCCATTCATCCGTTGATGTCTGGTCACCTCTCCGTTGGTGTCGGTAAACGTCGAGCTTCTCCAAGTCATCCGTTGATGTCTGATCACATCTCTGTTGGTGTCGGTAAACGTCGAGTTTCTGCCATTCATCCGTTGATGTCTGGTTGAGTCTTCCCAATCATCCGTTGATGTCTGGTCACCTCTCCGTTGGTGTCGGTAAACGTCGAGTTTTTCCCATTCGTCCATTGACGTCTGGTTGTATCTTTTTCCATTCATCCGTTGATGTCTGGTCACCTCTCCGTTGGTGTCGGTAAACGTCGAGTTTCTCCCATTCATCCATAGATTTCTGGTTGAGTCTTCCCAGTCATCCGTTGATGTCTTGTCACCTCTCAGTTGGTGTCGATAAACGTCGAGCTTCTCCCAGTCACCCGTTGATGTCTGGTCACATCTCTGTTGGTGTCGGTAAACGTCGAGTTTCTTCCATTCATCCGTTGATGTCTGGTTGAGTCTTCCCAGTCATCCGTTGATGTCTGGTCACCTCTTCGTTGGTGTCGGTAAACATCGAGTTTCTCCCATTCATCCGTTGATGTATGGTTGAGTCTTCCCAGTCATCTATTGATGTCTGGTCACCTCTCCGTTAGGGTCGGTAAACGTCGAGTTTTTCCCATTCGTCCGTTGATGTCTGGTTGTATCTTTTTCCAGTCATCCGTTGATGTCTGGTCACCTCTCCGTTGGTGTCGGTAAACGTCGAGCTTCTCCCAGTCATCCGTTGATGTCTGGTCACCTCTCCGTTGGTGTCGGTAAACGTCGAGTTTTTCCCATTCATCCGTTGATGTCTGGTTGAGTCTTCCCAGTCATCCGTTGATGTCTGGTCACCTCTCCGTTGGTGACGGTAAACGTCGAGTTTTTCCCATTCGTCCGTTGACGTCTGGTTGTATCTCTTTCTCCCATTCATCCGTTGATGTCTGGTTGAGTCTTCCCGGTCATCCGTTGATGTCTGGTCACCTCTACGTTGGTGACGGTAAACGTCGAGTTTTTCCCATTCGTCCATTGACGTCTGGTTGTATCTTTTTCCATTCATCCATTGATGTCTGGTCACCTCTCCATTGGTGTCGGTAAACGTCGAGTTTTTCCCATTCGTCCGTTGACGTCTGGTTGTATCTCTTTCTCCCATTCGTCCATTGATGTATGGTTGAGTCTTCCCATTCATCCGTTGATGTCTGGTCACCTCTCCGTTGGTGTCGGTAAACGTCGAGTTTTTCCCATTCGTCCGTTGACGTCTGGTTGTATCTTTTTCCATTCATCCGTTGATGTCTGGTCACCTCTCCGTTGGTGTCGGTAAACGTCGAGTTTTTCCAATTCGTCCGTTGACGTCTGGTTGTATCTCTTTCTCCCATTCGTCCGTTGATGTCTGGTTGAGTCTTCCCAGTCATCTGTTGATGTCTGGTCACCTCTCCGTTGGTGTCGGTAAACGTCGAGTTTTTCTTATTCGTCCGTTGACGTCTGGTTGTATCTTTTTCCATTCATCCGTTGATGTCTGGTCACCTCTCCGTTGGTGTCGGTAAACGTCGAGCTTCTCCCAGTCATCCGTTGATGTCTGATCACATCTCTGTTGGTGTCGGTAAACGTCGAGTTTCTGCCATTCATCCGTTGATGTCTGGTTGAGTCTTCCCAATCATTCGTTGATGTTCGGTCACCTCTCCGTTGGTGTCGGTAAACGTCGAGTTTTTCCCATTCGTCCATTGACGTCTGGTTGTATCTTTTTCCATTCATCCGTTGATGTCTGGAAACCTCTCCGTTGGTGTCGGTAAACGTCGAGTTTCTCCCATTCATCCGTTGATGTCTAGTTGAGTCTTCCCAGTCATCCGTTGATGTCTGGTCACCTCTCAGTTGGTGTCGATAAACGTCGAGCTTCTCCCAGTCATCCGTTGATGTCTGGTCACATCTCTGTTGGTGTCGGTAAACGTCGAGTTTCTGCCATTCATCCGTTGATGTCTGGTTGAGTCTTCCCAGTCATCCGTTGATGTCTGGTCACCTCTTCGTTGGTGTCGGTAAACATCGAGTTTCTCCCATTCATTCGTTGATGTATGGTTGAGTCTTCCCAGTCATCTATTGATGTCTGGTCACCTCTCCGTTAGGGTCGGTAAACGTCGAGTTTTTCCCATTCGTCCGTTGATGTCTGGTTGTATCTTTTTCCAGTCATCCGTTGATGTCTGGTCACCTCTCCGTTGGTGTCGGTAAACGTCGAGCTTCTCCCAGTCATCCGTGGATGTCTGGTCACCTCTCCATTGGTGTCGGTAAACGTCGAGTTTTTCCCATTCGTCCGTTGACGTCTGGTTGTATCTTTTTCCATTCATTCGTTGATGTCTGGTCACCTCTTCGTTGGTGTCGGTAAACGTCGAGTTTTTCCAATTCGTCCGTTGACGTCTGGTTGTATCTCTTTCTCCCATTCATTCGTTGATGTATGGTTGAGTCTTCCCGGTCATCTGTTGATGTCTGGTCACCTCTACGTTGGTGTCGGTAAACGTCGAGTTTTTCCCATTCGTCCGTTGACGTCTGGTTGTATCTTTTTCCATTCATCCATTGATGTCTGGTCACCTCTCCATTGGTGTCGGTAAACGTCGAGTTTTTCCCATTCGTCAGTTGACGTCTAGTTGTATCTCTTTCTCCCTTTCGTCCATTGATGTATGGTTGAGTCTTCCCATTCATCCGTTGATATCTGGTCACCTCTCCGTTGGTGTCGGCAAAGGTCGAGTTTTTCCCATTCGTCCGTTGACGTCTGGTTGTATCTTTTTCCATTCATCCGTTGATGTCTGGTCACCTCTCCGTTGGTGTCGGTAAACGTCGAGTTTTTCCCATTCGTCCGTTGACGTCTGGTTGTATCTCTTTCTCCCATTCGTCCGTTGATGTCTGGTTGAGTGTTCCCAGTCATCCGTTGATGTCTGGTCACCTCTCCGTTGGTGTCGGTAAACTTCGAGTTTTTCCCATTCGTCCGTTGACGTCTGGTTGTATCTTTTTCCATTCATCCGTTGATGTCTGGTCACCTCTCCGTTGGTGTCGGTAAACGTCGAGCTTCTCCCAGTCATCCGTTGATGTCTGATCACATCTCTGTTGGTGTCGGTAAACGTCGAGTTTCTGCCATTCATCCGTTGATGTCTGGTTGAGTCTTCCCAATCATCCGTTGATGTCTGGTCACCTCTCCGTTGGTGTCGGTAAACGTCGAGTTTTTCCCATTCGTCCATTGACGTCTGGTTGTATCTTTTTCCATTCATCCGTTGATGTCTGGTCACCTCTCCGTTGGTGTCGGTAAACGTCGAGTTTTTTCCATTCGTCCGTTGACGTCTGGTTGTATCTCTTTCTCCCCTTCGTTCGTTGATGTCTGGTTGAGTCTTCCCAGTCATCCGTTGATGTCTGGTCACCTCTCCGTTGGTGTCGGTAAACGTCGAGTTTTTCCCATTCGTCCGTTGACGTCTGGTTGTATCTTTTTCCATTCATCCGTTGATGTCTGGTCACCTCTCCGTTGGTGTCGGTAAACGTCGAGTTTTTCCAATTCGTCCGTTGACGTCTGGTTGTATGTCTTTCTCCCATTCGTTTGTTGATGTCTGGTTGAGTCTTCCCAGTCATCCGTTGATGTCTGGTCACCTCTCCGTTGCTGTCGGTAAACGTCGAGTTTTTCTCATTCGTCCGTTGACGTCTGGTTGTATCTTTTTCCATTTATCCGTTGATGTCTGGTCACCTCTCCGTTGGTGTCGGTAAACGTCGAGCTTCTCCCAGTCATCCGTTGATGTCTGATCACATCTCTGTTGGTGTCGGTAAACGTCGAGTTTTTGCCATTCATCCGTTGATGTCTGGTTGAGTCTTCCCAATCATCCGTTGATGTCTGGTCACCTCTCCGTTGGTGTCGGTAAACGTCGAGTTTTTCCCATTCGTCCATTGACGTCTGGTTGTATCTTTTTCCATTCATCCGTTGATGTCTGGTCACCTCTCCGTTGGTGTCGGTAAACGTCGAGTTTCTCCCATTCATCCGTTGATGTCTGGTTGAGTCTTCCCAGTCATCCGTTGATGTCTGGTCACCTCTCAGTTGGTGTCGATAAACGTCGAGCTTCTCCCAGTCATCCGTTGATGTCTGGTCACATCTCTGTTGGTGTCGGTAAACGTCGAGTTTCTGCCATTCATCCGTTGATGTCTGGTTGAGTCTTCCCAGTCATCCGTTGATGTCTGGTCACCTCTTCGTTGGTGTCGGTAAACATCGAGTTTCTCCCATTCATCCGTTGATGTATGGTTGAGTCTTCCCAGTCATCTATTGATGTCTGGTCACCTCTCCGTTAGGGTCGGTAAACGTCGAGTTTTTCCCATTCGTCCGTTGATGTCTGGTTGTATCTTTTTCCAGTCATCCGTTGATGTCTGGTCACCTCTCCGTTGGTGTCGGTAAACGTCGAGCTTCTCCCAGTCATCCGTTGATGTCTGGTCACCTCTCCGTTGGTGTCGGTAAACGTCGAGTTTTTCCCATTCATCCGTTGATGTCTGGTTGAGTCTTCCCAGTCATCCGTTGATGTCTGGTCACCTCTTCGTTGGTGACGGTAAACGTCGAGTTTTTCCCATTCGTCCGTTGACGTCTGGTTGTATCTCTTTCTCCCATTCGTCCATTGATGTATGGTTGAGTCTTCCCATTCATCCGTTGATGTCTGGTCACCTCTCCGTTGGTGTCGGTAAACGTCGAGTTTTTCCCATTCGTCCGTTGATGTCTGGTTGTATCTTTTTCCATTCATCCGTTGATGTCTGGTCACCTCTCCGTTGGTGTCGGTAAACGTCGAGCTTCTCCCAGTCATCCGTTGATGTCTGATCACATCTCTGTTGGTGTCGGTAAACGTCGAGTTTTTGCCATTCATCCGTTGATGTCTGGTTGAGTCTTCCCAATCATCCGTTGATGTCTGGTCACCTCTCCGTTGGTGTCGGTAAACGTCGAGTTTTTCCCATTCGTCCATTGACGTCTGGTTGTATCTTTTTCCATTCATCCGTTGATGTCTGGTCACCTCTCCGTTGGTGTCGGTAAACGTCGAGTTTCTCCCATTCATCCGTTGATGTCTGGTTGAGTCTTCCCAGTCATCCGTTGATGTCTGGTCACCTCTCAGTTGGTGTCAATAAACGTCGAGCTTCTCCCAGTCATCCGTTGATGTCTGGTCACATCTCTGTTGGTGTCGGTAAACGTCGAGTTTCTGCCATTCATCCGTTGATGTCTGGTTGAGTCTTCCCAGTCATCCGTTGATGTCTGGTCACCTCTTCGTTGGTGTCGGTAAACATCGAGTTTCTCCCATTCATCCGTTGATGTATGGTTGAGTCTTCCCAGTCATCTATTGATGTCTGGTCACCTCTCCGTTAGGGTCGGTAAACGTTGAGTTTTTCCCATTCGTCCGTTGATGTCTGGTTGTATCTTTTTCCAGTCATCCGTTGATGTCTGGTCACCTCTCCGTTGGTGTCGTTAAACGTCGAGCTTCTCCCAGTCATCCGTGGATGTCTGGTCACCTCTCCATTGGTGTCGGTAAACGTCGAGTTTTTCCCATTCGTCCGTTGACGTCAGGTTGTATCTCTTTCTCCCATTCGTCCATTGATGTATGGTTGAGTCTTCCCATTCATCCGTTGATGTCTGGTCACCTCTCCGTTGGTGTCGGTAAACGTCGAGTTTTTCCCATTCGTCCGTTGACGTCTGGTTGTATCTTTTTCCATTCATCCGTTGATGTCTGGTCACCTCTCCGTTGGTGTCGGTAAACGTCGAGTTTTTCCAATTCGTCCGTTGACGTCTGGTTGTATCTCTTTCTCCCATTCGTCCGTTGATGTCTGGTTGAGTCTTCCCAGTCATCCGTTGATGTCTGGTCACCTCTCCGTTGGTGTCGGTAAACGTCGAGTTTTTCCCATTCGTCCGTTGACGTCTGGTTGTATCTTTTTCCATTCATCCGTTGATGTCTGGTCACCTCTCCGTTGGTGTCGGTAAACGTCGAGCTTCTCCCAGTCATCCGTTGATGTCTGATCACATCTCTGTTGGTGTCGGTAAACGTCGAGTTTCTGCCATTCATCCGTTGATGTCTGGTTGAGTCTTCCCAATCATCCGTTGATGTCTGGTCACCTCTCCGTTGGTGTCGGTAAACGTCGAGTTTTTCCCATTCGTCCATTGACGTCTGGTTGTATCTTTTTCCATTCATCCGTTGATGTCTGGTCACCTCTCCGTTGGTGTCGGTAAACGTCGAGTTTCTCCCATTCATCCGTTGATGTCTGGTTGAGTCTTCCCAGTCATCCGTTGATGTCTGGTCACCTCTCAGTTGGTGTCGATAAACGTCGAGCTTCTCCCAGTCATTCGTTGATGTCTGGTCACATCTCTGTTGGTGTCGATAAACGTCGAGTTTCTGCCATTCATCCGTTGATGTCTGGTTGAGTCTTCCCAGTCATCCGTTGATGTCTGGTCACCTCTTCGTTGGTGTCGGTAAACATCGAGTTTCTCCCATTCATCCGTTGATGTATGGTTGAGTCTTCCCAGTCATCTATTGATGTCTGGTCACCTCTCCGTTAGGGTCGGTAAACGTCGAGTTTTTCCCATTCGTCCGTTGATGTCTGGTTGTATCTTTTTCCAGTCATCCGTTGATGTCTGGTCACCTCTCCGTTGGTGTCGGTAAACGTCGAGCTTCTCCCAGTCATCCGTGGATGTCTGGTCACCTTTCCGTTGGTGTCGGTAAACGTCGAGTTTTTCCCATTCTTCCGTTGACGTCTGGTTGTATCTTTTTCCTTTCATCCGTTGATGTCTGGTCACCTCTCCGTTGGTGTCGGTAAACGTCGAGTTTTTCCAATTCGTCCGTTGACGTCTGGTTGTATCTCTTTCTCCCATTCGTCCGTTGATGTCTGGTTGAGTCTTCCCAGTCATCCGTTGATGTCTGGTCACCTCTCCGTTGGTGTCGGTAAACGTCGAGTTTTTCCCATTCGTCCGTTGACGTCTGGTTGTATCTTTTTCCATTCATCCGTTGATGTCTGGTCACCTCTCCGTTGGTGTCGGTAAACGTCGAGCTTCTCCCAATCATCCCTTGATGTCTGATCACATCTCTGTTGGTGTCGGTAAACGTCGAGTTTCTGCCATTCATCCGTTGATTTCTGGTTGAGTCTTCACAATCACCCGTTGATGTCTGGTCACCTCTCCGTTGGTGTCGGTAAACGTCGAGTTTTTCCCATTCGTCCATTGACGTCTGGTTGTATCTTTTTCCATTCATCCGTTGATGTCTGGTCACCTCTCCGTTGGTG
Organism: Lathyrus oleraceus; assembly: GCF_024323335.1. Taxonomy (NCBI): domain Eukaryota; kingdom Viridiplantae; phylum Streptophyta; class Magnoliopsida; order Fabales; family Fabaceae; genus Lathyrus; species Lathyrus oleraceus. The sequence goes on from NW_026112483.1 coordinate 28,495, forward strand.
TCGGTAAACGTCGATTTTCTCCCATTCATCCGTTGATGTCTGGTTGAGTCTTCCCAGTCATCCGTTGATGTCTGGTCACCTCTCCGTTAGGGTCGGTAAACGTCGAGTTTCTGCCATTCATCCGTTGATGTCTGGTTGAGTCTTCCCAGTCATCCGTTGATGTCTGGTCACCTCTCTGTTGGTGTCGGTAAACATCAGTTTCTCCCATTCATCCGTTGATGTCTGGTTGAGTCTTCCCAGTCATCCCTTGATGTCTGGTCACCTCTCTGTTGGTGTCGGTAAACGTCGAGTTTTTCCCATTCGTCCGTTGACGTCTGGTTGTATCTTTTTCCATTCATCCGTTGATGTCTGGTCACCTCTCCGTTGGTGTCGGTAAACGTCGAGTTTTTCCAATTCGTCCGTTGACGTCTGGTTGTCTCTCTTTCTCCCATTCGTTCGTTGATGTCTGGTTGAGTCTTCCCAGTCATCCGTTGATGTCTGGTCACCTCTCCGTTGGTGTCGGTAAACGTCGAGCTTCTCCCAATCATCCGTTGATGTCTGATCACATCTCTGTTGGTGTCGGTAAACGTCGAGTTTCTGCCATTCATCCGTTGATGTCTGGTTGAGTCTTCCCAGTCATCCGTTGATGTCTGGTCACCTCTCTGTTGGTGTCGGTAAACATCGAGTTTCTCCCATTCATCCGTTGATGTCTGGTTGAGTCTTCCCAGTCATCCCTTGATGTCTGGTCACCTCTCTGTTGGTGTCGGTAAACGTCGAGTTTTTCCCATTCGTCCGTTGACGTCTGGTTGTATCTTTTTCCATTCATCCGTTGATGTCTGGTCACCTCTCCGTTGGTGTCGGTAAACGTCGAGTTTTTCCAATTCGTCCGTTGACGTCTGGTTGTATCTCTTTCTCCCATTCGTCCGTTGATGTCTGGTTGAGTCTTCCCAGTCATCCGTTGATGTCTGGTCACCCCTCCGTTGGTGTCGGTAAACGTCGAGTTTTTCCCATTCGTCCGTCGACGTCTGGTTGTATCTTTTTCCATTCATCCGTTGATGTCTGGTCACCTCTCCGTTGGTGTCGGTAAACGTCGAGCTTCTCCCAATCATCCGTTGATGTCTGATCACATCTCTGTTGGTGTCGGTAAACGTCGAGTTTCTGCCATTCATCCGTTGATGTCTGGTTGAGTCTTCCCAATCATCCGTTGTTGTCTGGTCACCTCTCCGTTGGTGTCGGTAAACATCGAGTTTTTCCCATTCGTCCATTGACGTCTGGTTGTATCTTTTTCCATTCATCCGTTGATGTCTGGTCACCTCTCCGTTAGGGTCGGTAAACGTCGAGTTTCTGCCATTCATCCGTTGATGTCTGGTTGAGTCTTCCCAGTCATCCGTTGATGTCTGGTCACCTCTCTGTTGGTGTCGGTAACCATCGAGTTTCACCCATTCATCCGTTGATGTCTGGTTGAGTCTTCCCATTCACCCGTTGATGTCTGGTCACCTCTCCGTTAGGGTCGGTAAACGTCGAGTTTCTGCCATTCATCCGTTGATGTCTGGTTGAGTCTTCCCAATCATCCGTTGATGTCTGGTCACCTCTCCGTTGGTGTCGGTAAACGTCGATTTTCTCCCATTCATCCGTTGATGTCTGGTTGAGTCTTCCCAGTCATCCGTTGATGTCTGGTCACCTCTCCGTTAGGGTCGGTAAACGTCGAGTTTCTGCCATTCATCCGTTGATGTCTGGTTGAGTCTTCCCAGTCATCCGTTGATGTCTGGTCACCTCTCTGTTGGTGTCGGTAAACATCGAGTTTCTCCCATTCATTCGTTGATGTCTGGTTGAGTCTTCCCAGTCATCCCTTGATGTCTGGTCACCTCTCTGTTGGTGTCGGTAAACGTCGAGTTTTTCCCATTCGTCCGTTGACGTCTGGTTGTATCTTTTTCCATTCATCCGTTGATGTCTGGTCACCTCTCCATTGGTGTCGGTAAACGTCGAGTTTTTCCAATTCGTCCGTTGACGTCTGGTTGTATCTCTTTCTCCCATTCGTTCGTTGATGTCTGGTTGAGTCTTCCCAGTCATCCGTTGATGTCTGGTCACCTCTCCGTTGGTGTCGGTAAACGTCGAGTTTTGCCCATTCGTCCGTTGACGTCTGGTTGTATCTTTTTCCATTCATCCGTTGATGTCTGGTCACCTCTCCGTTGGTGTCGGTAAACGTCGAGCTTCTCCCAATCATCCGTTGATGTCTGATCACATCTCTGTTGGTGTCGGTAAACGTCGAGTTTCTGCCATTCATCCGTTGATGTCATGTTGAGTCTTCCCAGTCATCCGTTGATGTCTGGTCACCTCTCTGTTGGTGTCGGTAAACATCGAGTTTCTCCCATTCATCCGTTGATGTCTGGTTGAGTCTTCCCAGTCATCCCTTGATGTCTGGTCACCTCTCTGTTGGTGTCGGTAAACGTCGAGTTTTTCCCATTCGTCCGTTGACGTCTGGTTGTATCTTTTTCCATTCATCCGTTGATGTCTGGTCACCTCTCCGTTAGTGTCGGTAAAGGTCGAGTTTTTCCAATTCGTCCGTTGACGTCTGGTTGTATCTCTTTCTCCCATTCGTCCGTTGATGTCTGGTTGAGTCTTCCCAGTCATCCGTTGATGTCTGGTCACCTCTCTGTTGGTGTCGGTAAACGTCGAGTTTTTCCCATTCGTCCGTTGACGTCTGGTTGTATCTTTTTCCATTCATCCATTGATGTCTGGTCACCTCTCCGTTGGTGTCGGTAAACGTCGAGCTTCTCCCAATCATCTGTTGATGTCTGATCACATCTCTGTTGGTGTCGGTAAATGTCGAGTTTCTGCCATTCATCCGTTGATGTCTGGTTGAGTCTTCCCAATCATCCGTTGATGTCTGGTCACCTCTCCGTTGGTGTCGGTAAACGTCGATTTTCTCCCATTCATCCGTTGATGTCTGGTTGAGTCTTCCCAGTCATCCGTTGATGTCTGGTCACCTCTCCGTTAGGGTCGGTAAACGTCGACTTTCTGCCATTCATCCGTTGATGTCTGGTTGAGTCTTCCCAGTCATCCGTTGATGTCTAGTCACCTCTCTGTTGGTGTCGGTAAACATCGAGTTTCTCCCATTCATCCGTTGATGTCTGGTTGAGTCTTCCCAGTCATCCCTTGATGTCTGGTCACCTCTCTGTTGGTGTCGGTAAACGTCGAGTTTCTCCCATTAAACCGTTGATGTCTGGTTGAGTCTTCCCAGTCATCCGTTGATGTCTGGTCAGCTCTCTGTTGGTGTCGGTAAACGTCGAGTTTTTCCCATTCGTCCGTTGACGTCTGGTTGTATCTTTTTCCTTTCATCCGTTGATGTCTGGTCACCTCTCCGTTGGTGTCGGTAAACGTCGAGTTTTTCCAATTCGTCCGTTGACGTCTGGTTGTATCTCTTTCTCCCATTCGTCCGTTGATGTCTGGTTGAGTCTTCCCAGTCATCCGTTGATGTCTGGTCACCTCTCCGTTGGTGTCGGTAAACGTCGAGTTTTTCCCATTCGTCCGTTGACGTCTGGTTGTATCTTTTTCCATTCATCCGTTGATGTCTGGTCACCTCTCCGTTGGTGTCGGTAAACGTCGAGCTTCTCCCAATCATCCCTTGATGTCTGATCACATCTCTGTTGGTGTCGGTAAACGTCGAGTTTCTGCCATTCATCCGTTGATTTCTGGTTGAGTCTTCCCAATCACCCGTTGATGTCTGGTCACCTCTCCGTTGGTGTCGGTAAACGTCGAGTTTTTCCCATTCGTCCATTGACGTCTGGTTGTATCTTTTTCCATTCATCCGTTGATGTCTGGTCACCTCTCCGTTGGTGTCGGTAAACGTCGATTTTCTCCCATTCATCCGTTGATGTCTGGTTGAGTCTTCCCAGTCATCCGTTGATGTCTGGTCACCTCTCCGTTAGGGTCGGTAAACGTCGAGTTTCTGCCATTCATCCGTTGATGTCTGGTTGAGTCTTCCCAGTCATCCGTTGATGTCTGGTCACCTCTCTGTTGGTGTCGGTAAACATCAGTTTCTCCCATTCATCCGTTGATGTCTGGTTGAGTCTTCCCAGTCATCCCTTGATGTCTGGTCACCTCTCTGTTGGTGTCGGTAAACGTCGAGTTTTTCCCATTCGTCCGTTGACGTCTGGTTGTATCTTTTTCCATTCATCCGTTGATGTCTGGTCACCTCTCCGTTGGTGTCGGTAAACGTCGAGTTTTTCTAATTCGTCCGTTGACGTCTGGTTGTATCTCTTTCTCCCATTCGTTCGTTGATGTCTGGTTGAGTCTTCCCAGTCATCCGTTGATGTCTGGTCACCTCTCCGTTGGTGTCGGTAAACGTCGAGTTTTTCCCATTCGTCCGTTGACGTCTGGTTGTATCTTTTTCCATTCATCCGTTGATGTCTGGTCACCTCTCCGTTGGTGTCGGTAAACGTCGAGCTTCTCCCAATCATCCGTTGATGTCTGATCACATCTCTGTTGGTGTCGGTAAACGTCGAGTTTCTGCCATTCATCCGTTGATGTCTGGTTGAGTCTTCCCAGTCATCCGTTGATGTCTGGTCACCTCTCTGTTGGTGTCGGTAAACATCGAGTTTCTCCCATTCATCCGTTGATGTCTGGTTGAGTCTTCCCAGTCATCCCTTGATGTCTGGTCACCTCTCTGTTGGTGTCGGTAAACGTCGAGTTTTTCCCATTCGTCCGTTGACGTCTGGTTGTATCTTTTTCCATTCATCCGTTGATGTCTGGTCACCTCTCCGTTGGTGTCGGTAAACGTCGAGTTTTTCCAATTCGTCCGTTGACTTCTGGTTGTATATCTTTCTCCCATTCGTCCGTTGATGTCTGGTTGAGTCTTCCCAGTCATCCGTTGATGTCTGGTCACCTCTCCGTTGGTGTCGGTAAACGTCGAGTTTTTCCCATTCGTCCGTCGACGTCTGGTTGTATCTTTTTCCATTCATCCGTTGATGTCTGGTCACCTCTCCGTTGGTGTCGGTAAACGTCGAGCTTCTCCCAATCATCCGTTGATGTCTGATCACATCTCTGTTGGTGTCGGTAAACGTCGAGTTTCTGCCATTCATCCGTTGATGTCTGGTTGAGTCTTCCCAATCATCCGTTGATGTCTGGTCACCTCTCCGTTGGTGTCGGTAAACATCGAGTTTTTCCCATTCGTCCATTGACGTCTGGTTGTATCTTTTTCCATTCATCCGTTGATGTCTGGTCACCTCTCCGTTAGGGTCGGTAAACGTCGAGTTTCTGCCATTCATCCGTTGATGTCTGGTTGAGTCTTCCCAGTCATCCGTTGATGTCTAGTCACCTCTCTGTTGGTGTCGGTAAACGTCGAGTTTTTCCCATTCGTCCGTTGACGTCTGGTTGTATCTTTTTCCATTCATCCGTTGATGTCTGGTCACCTCTCCGTTGGTGTCGGTAAACGTCGAGTTTTTCTAATTCGTCCGTTGACGTCTAGTTGTATCTCTTTCTCCCATTCGTTCGTTGATGTCTGGTTGAGTCTTCCCAGTCATCCGTTGATGTCTGGTCACCTCTCCGTTGGTGTCGGTAAACGTCGAGTTTTTCCCATTCGTCCGTTGACGTCTGGTTGTATCTTTTTCCATTCATCCGTTGATGTCTGGTCACCTCTCCGTTGGTGTCGGTAAACGTCGAGCTTCTCCCAATCATCCGTTGATGTCTGATCACATCTCTGTTGGTGTCGGTAAACGTCGAGTTTCTGCCATTCATCCGTTGATGTCTGGTTGAGTCTTCCCAGTCATCCGTTGATGTCTGGTCACCTCTCTGTTGGTGTCGGTAAACATCGAGTTTCTCCCATTCATCCGTTGATGTCTGGTTGAGTCTTCCCAGTCATCCCTTGATGTCTGGTCACCTCTCTGTTGGTGTCGGTAAACGTCGAGTTTTTCCCATTCGTCCGTTGACGTCTGGTTGTATCTTTTTCCATTCATCCGTTGATGTCTGGTCACCTCTCCGTTGGTGTCGGTAAACGTCGAGTTTTTCCAATTCGTCCGTTGACGTCTGGTTGTATATCTTTCTCCCATTCGTCCGTTGATGTCTGGTTGAGTCTTCCCAGTCATCCGTTGATGTCTGGTCACCTCTCCGTTGGTGTCGGTAAACGTCGAGTTTTTCCCATTCGTCCGTCGACGTCTGGTTGTATCTTTTTCCATTCATCCGTTGATGTCTGGTCACCTCTCCGTTGGTGTCGGTAAACGTCGAGCTTCTCCCAATCATCCGTTGATGTCTGATCACATCTCTGTTGGTGTCGGTAAACGTCGAGTTTCTGCCATTCATCCGTTGATGTCTGGTTGAGTCTTCCCAATCATCCGTTGATGTCTGGTCACCTCTCCGTTGGTGTCGGTAAACATCGAGTTTTTCCCATTCGTCCATTGACGTCTGGTTGTATCTTTTTCCATTCATCCGTTGATGTCTGGTCACCTCTCCGTTAGGGTCGGTAAACGTCGAGTTTCTGCCATTCATCCGTTGATGTCTGGTTGAGTCTTCCCAGTCATCCGTTGATGTCTGGTCACCTCTCTGTTGGTGTCGGTAACCATCGAGTTTCTCCCATTCATCCGTTGATGTCTGGTTGAGTCTTCCCATTCATCCGTTGATGTCTGGTCACCTCTCCGTTAGGGTCGGTAAACGTCGAGTTTCTGCCATTCATCCGTTGATGTCTGGTTGAGTCTTCCCAGTCATCCGTTGATGTCTAGTCACCTCTCTGTTGGTGTCGGTAAACGTCGAGTTTTTCCCATTCGTCCGTTGACGTCTGGTTGTATCTTTTTCCATTCATCCGTTGATGTCTGGTCACCTCTCCGTTGGTGTCGGTAAACGTCGAGTTTTTCTAATTCGTCCGTTGACGTCTGGTTGTATCTCTTTCTCCCATTCGTTCGTTGATGTCTGGTTGAGTCTTCCCAGTCATCCGTTGATGTCTGGTCACCTCTCCGTTGGTGTCGGTAAACGTCGAGTTTTTCCCATTCGTCCGTTGACGTCTGGTTGTATCTTTTTCCATTCATCCGTTGATGTCTGGTCACCTCTCCGTTGTGTCGGTAAACGTCGAGCTTCTCCCAATCATCCGTTGATGTCTGATCACATCTCTGTTGGTGTCGGTAAACGTCGAGTTTCTGCCATTCATCCGTTGATGTCTGGTTGAGTCTTCCCAGTCATCCGTTGATGTCTGGTCACCTCTCTGTTGGTGTCGGTAAACATCGAGTTTCTCCCATTCATCCGTTGATGTCTGGTTGAGTCTTCCCAGTCATCCCTTGATGTCTGGTCACCTCTCTGTTGGTGTCGGTAAACGTCGAGTTTTTCCCATTCGTCCGTTGACGTCTGGTTGTATCTTTTTCCATTCATCCGTTGATGTCTGGTCACCTCTCCGTTGGTGTCGGTAAACGTCGAGTTTTTCCAATTCGTCCGTTGACGTCTGGTTGTATATCTTTCTCCCATTCGTCCGTTGATGTCTGGTTGAGTCTTCCCAGTCATCCGTTGATGTCTGGTCACCTCTCCGTTGGTGTCGGTAAACGTCGAGTTTTTCCCATTCGTCCGTCGACGTCTGGTTGTATCTTTTTCCATTCATCCGTTGATGTCTGGTCACCTCTCCGTTGGTGTCGGTAAACGTCGAGCTTCTCCCAATCATCCGTTGATGTCTGATCACATCTCTGTTGGTGTCGGTAAACGTCGAGTTTCTGCCATTCATCCGTTGATGTCTGGTTGAGTCTTCCCAATCATCCGTTGATGTCTGGTCACCTCTCCGTTGGTGTCGGTAAACATCGAGTTTTTCCCATTCGTCCATTGACGTCTGGTTGTATCTTTTTCCATTCATCCGTTGATGTCTGGTCACCTCTCCGTTAGGGTCGGTAAACGTCGAGTTTCTGCCATTCATCCGTTGATGTCTGGTTGAGTCTTCCCAGTCATCCGTTGATGTCTGGTCACCTCTCTGTTGGTGTCGGTAACCATCGAGTTTCTCCCATTCATCCGTTGATGTCTGGTTGAGTCTTCCCATTCATCCGTTGATGTCTGGTCACCTCTCCGTTAGGGTCGGTAAACGTCGAGTTTCTGCCATTCATCCGTTGATGTCTGGTTGAGTCTTCCCAATCATCCGTTGATGTCTGGTCACCTCTCCGTTGGTGTCGGTAAACGTCGATTTTCTCCCATTCATCCGTTGATGTCTGGTTGAGTCTTCCCAGTCATCCGTTGATGTCTGGTCACCTCTCCGTTAGGGTCGGTAAACTTCGAGTTTCTGCCATTCATCCGTTGATGTCTGGTTGAGTCTTCCCAGTCATCCGTTGATGTCTGGTCACCTCTCTGTTGGTGTCGGTAAACATCGAGTTTCTCCCATTCATCCGTTGATGTCTGGTTGAGTCTTCCCAGTCATCCCTTGATGTCTGGTCACCTCTCTGTTGGTGTCGGTAAACGTCGAGTTTTTCCCATTCGTCCGTTGACGTCTGGTTGTATCTTTTTCAATTCATCCGTTGATGTCTGGTCACCTCTCCGTTGGTGTCGGTAAACGTCGAGTTTTTCCAATTCGTCCGTTGACGTCTGGTTGTATCTCTTTCTCCCATTCGTTCGTTGATGTCTGGTGGAGTCTTCCCAGTCATCCGTTGATGTCTGGTCACCTCTCCGTTGGTGTCGGTAAACGTCGAGTTTTGCCCATTCGTCCGTTGACGTCTGGTTGTATCTTTTTCCATTCATCCGTTGATGTCTGGTCACCTCTCCGTTGGTGTCGGTAAACGTCGAGCTTCTCCCAATCATCCGTTGATGTCTGATCACATCTCTGTTGGTGTCGGTAAACGTCGAGTTTCTGCCATTAATCCGTTGATGTCTGGTTGAGTCTTCCCAGTCATCTGTTGATGTCTGGTCACCTCTCTGTTGGTGTCGGTAAACATCGAGTTTCTCCCATTCATCCGTTGATGTCTGGTTGAGTCTTCCCAGTCATCCCTTGATGTCTGGTCACCTCTCTGTTGGTGTCGGTAAACGTCGAGTTTTTCCCATTCGTCCGTCGACGTCTGGTTGTATCTTTTTCCATTCATCCGTTGATGTCTGGTCACCTCTCCGTTGGTGTCGGTAAACGTCGAGCTTCTCCCAATCATCCGTTGATGTCTGATCACATCTCTGTTGGTGTCGGTAAACGTCGAGTTTCTGCCATTCATCCATTGATGTCTGGTTGAGTCTTCCCAATCATCCGTTGATGTCTGGTCACCTCTTCGTTGGTGTCGGTAAACGTCGAGTTTTTCCCATTCGTCCATTGACGTCTGGTTGTATCTTTTTCCATTCATCCGTTGATGTCTGGTCACCTCTCCGTTGGTGTCGGTAAACGTCGATTTTCTCCCATTCATCCGTTGATGTCTGGTTGAGTCTTCCCAGTCATCCGTTGATGTCTGGTCACCTCTCCGTTAGGGTCGGTAAACGTCGACTTTCTGCCATTCATCCGTTGATGTCTGGTTGAGTCTTCCCAGTCATCCGTTGATGTCTGGTCACCTCTCTGTTGGTGTCGGTAAACATCGAGTTTCTCCCATTCATCCGTTGATGTCTGGTTGAGTCTTCCCAGTCATTCCTTGTGTCTGGTCACCTCTCTGTTGGTGTCGGTAAACGTCGAGTTTCTCCCATTAAACCGTTGATGTCTGGTTGAGTCTTCCCAGTCATCCGTTGATGTCTGGTCACCTCTCCGTTGGTGTCGGTAAACGTCGAGTTTTTCCCATTCGTCCGTTGACGTCTGGTTGTATCTTTTTCCATTCATCCGTTGATGTCTGGTCACCTCTCCGTTGGTGTCGGTAAACGTCGAGCTTCTCCCAGTCATCCGTTGATGTCTGATCACATCTCTGTTGGTGTCGGTAAACGTCGAGTTTCTGCCATTCATCCGTTGATGTCTGGTTGAGTCTTCCCAATCATCCGTTGATGTCTGGTCACCTCTCCGTTGGTGTCGGTAAACGTCGAGTTTTTCCCATTCGTCCATAGACGTCTGGTTGTATCTTTTTCCATTCATCCGTTGATGTCTGGTCACCTCTCCGTTGGTGTAGGTAAACGTCGAGTTTCTCCCATTCATCCGTTGATGTCTGGTTGAGTCTTCCCAGTCATCCGTTGATGTCTGGTCACCTCTCCGTTAGGGTCGGTAAACGTCGAGTTTCTGCCATTCATCCGTTGATGTTTGGTTGAGTCTTCCCAGTCATCCGTTAATGTCTGGTCACCTCTCTGTTGGTGTCGGTAAACATCGAGTTTCTCCCATTCATCCGTTGATGTCTGGTTGAGTCTTCCCAGTCATCCCTTGATGTCTGGTCACCTCTCTGTTGGTGTCGATAAACGTCGAGTTTCTCCCATTAATCCGTTGATGTCTGGTTGAGTCTTCCCAGTCATCCGTTGATGTCTGGTCACCTCTCCGTTGGTGTCGGTAAACGTCGAGTTTTTCCCATTCGTCCGTTGACGTCTGGTTGTATCTTTTTCCATTCATCCGTTGATGTCTGGTCACCTCTCCGTTGGTGTCGGTAAACGTCGAGCTTCTCCCAGTCATCCGTTGATGTCTGATCACATCTCTGTTGGTGTCGGTAAACGTCGAGTTTCTGCCATTCATCCGTTGATGTCTGGTTGAGTCTTCCCAATCATCCGTTGATGTCTGGTCACCTCTCCGTTGGTGTCGGTAAACGTCGAGTTTTTCCCATTCGTCCATTGACGTCTGGTTGTATCTTTTTCCATTCATCCGTTGATGTCTGGTCACCTCTCCGTTGGTGTCGGTAAACGTCGAGTTTCTCCCATTCATCCGTTGATGTCTGGTTGAGTCTTTCCAGTCATCCGTTGATGTCTGGTCACCTCTCCGTTAGGGTCGGTAAACGTCGAGTTTCTGCCATTCATCCGTTGATGTCTGGTTGAGTCTTCCCAGTCATCCGTTGATGTCTGGTCACCTCTCTATTGGTGTAGGTAAACATCGAGTTTCTCCCATTCATCCGTTGATGTCTGGTTGAGTCTTCCCAGTCATCCCTTGATGTCTGGTCACCTCTCTGTTGGTGTCGGTAAACGTCGAGTTTCTCCCATTAATCCGTTGATGTCTGGTTGAGTCTTCCCAGTCATCCGTTGATGTCTGGTCACCTCTCCGTTGGTGTCGGTAAACGTCGAGTTTTTCCCATTCGTCCGTTGACGTCTGGTTGTATCTTTTTCCATTCATCCGTTGATGTCTGGTCACCTCTCCGTTGGTGTCGGTAAACGTCGAGCTTCTCCCAGTCATCCGTTGATGTCTGATCACATCTCTGTTGGTGTCGGTAAATGTCGAGTTTCTGCCATTCATCCGTTGATGTCTGGTTGAGTCTTCCCAATCATCCGTTGATGTCTGGTCACCTCTCCGTTGGTGTCGGTAAACGTCGAGTTTTTCCCATTCCTCCATTGACGTCTGGTTGTATCTTTTTCCATTCATCCGTTGATGTCTGGTAACCTCTCCGTTGGTGTCGGTAAACGTCGAGTTTCTCCCATTCATCCGTTGATGTCTGGTTGAGTCTTCCCAGTCATCCGTTGATGTCTGGTCACCTCTCAGTTGGTGTCGATAAACGTCGAGCTTCTCCCAGTCATCCGTTGATGTCTGGTTACATCTCTGTTGGTGTCGGTAAACGTCGAGTTTCTGCCATTCATCCGTTGATGTCTGGTTGAGTCTTCCCAGTCATCCGTTGATGTCTGGTCACCTCTTCGTTGGTGTCGGTAAACATCGAGTTTCTCCCATTCATCCGTTGATGTATGGTTGAGTCTTCCCAGTCATCTATTGATGTCTGGTCACCTCTCTGTTAGGGTCGGTAAACGTCGAGTTTTTCCCATTCGTCCGTTGATGTCTGGTTGTATCTTTTTCCAGTCATCCGTTGATGTCTGGTCACCTCTCCGTTGGTGTCGGTAAACGTCGAGCTTCTCCCAGTCATCCGTGGATGTCTGGTCACCTCTCCGTTGGTGTCGGTAAACGTCGAGTTTTTCCCATTCATCCATTGATGTCTGGTTGAGTCTTCCCAGTCATCCGTTGATGTCTGGTCACCTCTCCGTTGGTGACTGTAAACGTCGAGTTTTTCCCATTTGTCCGTTGACGTCTGGTTGTATCTCTTTCTCCCATTCATCCGTTGATGTCTGGTTGAGTCTTCCCGGTCATCCGTTGATGTCTGGTAACCTCTACGTTGGTGACGGTAAACGTCGAGTTTTTCCCATTCGTCCGTTGACGTCTGGTTGTATCTTTTTCCATTCATCCATTGATGTCTGGTCACCTCTCCATTGGTGTCGGTAAACGTCGAGTTTTTCCCATTCGTCCGTTGACGCCTGGTTGTATCTCTTTCTCCCATTCGTCCATTGATGTATGGTTGAGTCTTCCCATTCATCCGTTGATGTCTGGTCACCTCTCCGTTAGTGTCGGTAAACGTCGAGTTTTTCCCATTCGTCCGTTGACGTCTGGTTGTATCTTTTTCCATTCATCCGTTGATGTCTGGTCACCTCTCCGTTGGTGTCGGTAAACGTTGAGTTTTTCCAATTCGTCCGTTGACGTCTGGTTGTATCTCTTTCTCCCATTCGTCCATTGATGTATGGTTGAGTCTTCCCATTCATCCGTTGATGTCTGGTCACCTCTCCGTTAGTGTCGGTAAACGTCGAGTTTTTCCCATTCGTCCGTTGACGTCTGGTTGTATCTTTTTCCATTCATCCGTTGATGTCTGGTCACCTCTCCGTTGGTGTCGGTAAACGTCGAGTTTTTCTAATTCGTCCGTTGACGTCTGGTTGTATCTCTTTCTCCCATTCGTCCGTTGATGTCTGGTTGAGTCTTCCCAGTCATCCGTTGATGTCTGGTCACCTCTCCGTTTGTGTCGGTAAACGTCGAGTTTTTCCCATTCGTCCGTTGACGTCTGGTTGTATCTTTTTCCATTCATCCGTTGATGTCTGGTCACCTCTCCGTTGGTGTCGGTAAACGTCGAGCTTCTCCCAGTCATCCGTTGATGTCTGATCACATCTCTGTTGGTGTCGGTAAATGTCGAGTTTCTGCCATTCATCCGTTGATGTCTGGTTGAGTCTTCCCAATCATCCGTTGATGTCTGGTCACCTCTCCGTTGGTGTCGGTAAACGTCGAGTTTTTCCCATTCGTCCATTGACGTCTGGTTGTATCTTTTTCCATTCATCCGTTGATGTCTGGTCACCTCTCCGTTGGTGTCGGTAAACGTCGAGTTTCTGCCATTCATCCGTTGATGTCTGGTTGAGTCTTCCCAGTCATCCGTTGATGTCTGGTCACCTCTCAGTTGGTGTCGATAAACGTCGAGCTTCTCCCAGTCATCCGTTGATGTCTGGTTACATCTCTGTTGGTGTCGGTAAACGTCGAGTTTCTGCCATTCATCCGTTGATGTCTGGTTGAGTCTTCCCAGTCATCCGTTGATGTCTGGTCACCTCTTCGTTGGTGTCGGTAAACATCGAGTTTCTCCCATTCATCCGTTGATGTATGGTTGAGTCTTCCCAGTCATCTATTGATGTCTGGTCACCTCTCCGTTAGGGTCGGTAAACGTCGAGTTTTTCCCATTCGTCCGTTGATGTCTGGTTGTATCTTTTTCCAGTCATCCGTTGAGGTCTGGTCACCTCTCCGTTGGTGTCGGTAAACGTCGAGCTTCTCCCAGTCATTCGTGGATGTCTGGTCACCTCTCCGTTGGTGTCGGTAAACGTCGAGTTTTTCCCATTCATCCATTGATGTCTGGTTGAGTCTTCCCAGTCATCCGTTGATGTCTGGTCACCTCTCCGTTGGTGACGGTAAACGTCGAGTTTTTCCCATTTGTCCGTTGACGTCTGGTTGTATCTCTTTCTCCCATTCATCCGTTGATGTCTGGTTGAGTCTTCCCGGTCATCCGTTGATGTCTGGTAACCTCTACGTTGGTGACGGTAAACGTCGAGTTTTTCCCATTCGTCCGTTGACGTCTGGTTGTATCTTTTTCCATTCATCCATTGATGTCTGCTCACCTCTCCATTGGTGTCGGTAAACGTCGAGTTTTTCCCATTCGTCCGTTGACGTCTGGTTGTATCTCTTTCTCCCATTCGTCCATTGATGTATGGTTGAGTCTTCCCATTCATCCGTTGATGTCTGGTCACCTCTCCGTTAGTGTCGGTAAACGTCGAGTTTTTCCCATTCGTCCGTTTACGTCTAGTTGTATCTTTTTCCATTCATCCGTTGATGTCTGGTCACCTCTCCGTTGGTGTCGGTAAACGTCGAGTTTTTCCAATTCGTCCGTTGACGTCTGGTTGTATCTCTTTCTCCCATTCGTCCGTTGATGTCTGGTTGAGTCTTCCCAGTCATCCGTTGATGTCTGGTCACCTCTCCGTTTGTGTCGGTAAACGTCGAGTTTTCCCATTCGTCCGTTGACGTCTGGTTGTATCTTTTTCCATTCATCCGTTGATGTCTGGTCACCTCTCTGTTGGTGTCGGTAAACGTCGAGCTTCTCCCAATCATCCGTTGATGTCTGATCACATCTCTGTTGGTGTCGGTAAACATCGAGTTTCTGCCATTCATCCGTTGATGTCTGGTTGAGTCTTCCCAATCATCCGTTGATGTCTGGTCACCTCTCCGTTGGTGTCGGTAAACGTCGAGTTTTTCCCATTCGTCCATTGACGTCTGGTTGTATCTTTTTCCACTCATCCGTTGATGTCTGGTCACCTCTCCGTTAGGGTCGGTAAACATCGAGTTTCTGCCATTCATCCGTTGATGTCTGGTTGAGTCTTCCCAGTCATCCGTTGATGTCTGGTCACCTCTCTGTTGGTGTCGGTAAACATCGAGTTTCTCCCATTCATCCGTTGATGTCTGGTTGAGTCTTCCCATTCATCCGTTGATGTCTGGTCACCTCTCCGTTAGGGTCGGTAAACGTCGAGTTTCTGCCATTCATTCGTTGATGTCTGGTTGAGTCTTCCCAATCATCCGTTGATGTCTGGTCACCTCTCCGTTGGTGTCGGTAAACGTCGATTTTCTCCCATTCATCCGTTGATGTCTGGTTGAGTCTTCCCAGTCATCCGTTGATGTCTGGTCACCTCTCCGTTAGGGTCGGTAAACGTCGAGTTTCTGCCATTCATCCGTTGATGTCTGGTTGAGTCTTCCCAGTCATCCGTTGATGTATGGTCACCTCTCTGTTGGTGTCGGTAAACATCGAGTTTCTCCCATTCATCCGTTGATGTCTGGTTGAGTCTTCCCAGTCATCCCTTGATGTCTGGTCACCTCTCTGTTGGTGTCGGTAAACGTCGAGTTTTTCCCATTCGTTCGTTGACGTCTGGTTGTATCTTTTTCCATTCATCCGTTGATGTCTGGTCACCTCTCCGTTGGTGTCGGTAAACGTCGAGTTTTTCCAATTCGTCCGTTGACGTCTGGTTGTATCTCTTTCTCCCATTCGTTCGTTGATGTCTGGTTGAGTCTTCCCAGTCATCCGTTGATGTCTGGTCACCTCTCCGTTGGTGTCGGTAAACGTCGAGTTTTGCCCATTCGTCCGTTGACGTCTGGTTGTATCTTTTTCCATTCATCCGTTGATGTCTGGTCACCTCTCCGTTGGTGTCGGTAAACGTCGAGCTTCTCCCAATCATCCGTTGATGTCTGATCACATCTCTGTTGGTGTCGGTAAACGTCGAGTTTCTGCCATTCATCCGTTGATGTCTGGTTGAGTCTTCCCAGTCATCCGTTGATGTCTGGTCACCTCTCTGTTGGTGTCGGTAAACATCGAGTTTCTCCCATTCATCCGCTGATGTCTGGTTGAGTCTTCCCAGTCATCCCTTGATGTCTGGTCACCTCTCTGTTGGTGTCGGTAAACGTCGAGTTTTTCCCATTCGTCCGTTGACGTCTGGTTGTATCTTTTTCCATTCATCCGTTGATGTCTGGTCATCTCTCCGTTGGTGTCGGTAAACGTCGAGTTTTTCCAATTCGTCCGTTGACGTCTGGTTGTATCTCTTTCTCCCATTCGTCCGTTGATGTCTGGTTGAGTCTTCCCAGTCATCCGTTGATGTCTGGTCACCTCTCTGTTGGTGTCGGTAAACGTCGTGTTTTTCCCATTCGTCCGTCGACGTCTGGTTGTATCTTTTTCCATTCATCCGTTGATGTCTGGTCACCTCTCCGTTGGTGTCGGTAAACGTCGAGCTTCTCCCAATCATCCGTTGATGTCTGATCACATCTCTGTTGGTGTCGGTAAACGTCGAGTTTCTGCCATTCATCCGTTGATGTCTGGTTGAGTCTTCCCAATCATCCGTTGATGTCTGGTCACCTCTTCGTTGGTGTCGGTAAACGTCGAGTTTTTCCCATTCGTCCATTGACGTCTGGTTGTATCTTTTTCCATTCATCCGTTGATGTCTGGTCACCTCTCCGTTGGTGTCGGTAAACGTCGATTTTCTCCCATTCATCCGTTGATGTCTGGTTGAGTCTTCCCAGTCATCCGTTGATGTCTGGTCACCTCTCCGTTAGGGTCGGTAAACGTCGAGTTTCTGCCATTCATCCGTTGATGTCTGGTTGAGTCTTCCTAGTCATCCGTTGATGTCTGGTCACCTCTCTGTTGGTGTCGGTAAACATCGAGTTTCTCCCATTCATCCGTTGATGTCTGGTTGAGTCTTCCCAGTCATCCCTTGATGTCTGGTCACCTCTCTGTTGGTGTCGGTAAACGTCGAGTTTCTCCCATTAATCCGTTGATGTCTGGTTGAGTCTTCCCAGTCATCCGTTGATGTCTGGTCACCTCTCCGTTGGTGTCGGTAAACGTCGAGTTTTTCCCATTCGTCCGTTGACGTCTGGTTATATCTTTTTCCATTCATCCGTTGATGTCTGGTCACCTCTCCGTTGGTGTCGGTAAACGTCGAGCTTCTCCCAGTCATCCATTGATGTCTGATCACATCTCTGTTGGTGTCGGTAAACGTCGAGTTTCTGCCATTCATCCATTGATGTCTGGTTGAGTCTTCCCAATCATCCGTTGATGTCTGGTCACCTCTCCGTTGGTGTCGGTAAACGTAGAGTTTTTCCCATTCGTCCATTGACGTCTGGTTGTATCTTTTTCCATTCATCCGTTGATGTCTGGTCACCTCTCCGTTGGTGTCGGTAAACGTCGAGTTTCTCCCATTCATCCGTTGATGTCTGGTTGAGTCTTCCCAGTCATCCGTTGATGTCTGGTCACCTCTCCGTTAGGGTCGGTAAACGTCGAGTTTCTGCCATTCATCCGTTGATGTTTGGTTGAGTCTTCCCAGTCATCCGTTGATGTCTGGTCACCTCTCTGTTGGTGTCGGTAAACATCGAGTTTCACCCATTCATCCGTTGATGTCTGGTTGAGTCTTCCCAGTCATCCCTTGATGTCTAGTCACCTCTCTGTTGTTGTCGATAAACGTCGAGTTTCTCCCATTAATCCGTTGATGTCTGGTTGAGTCTTCCCAGTCATCCATTGATGTCTGGTCACCTCTCCGTTGGTGTCGGTAAACGTCGAGTTTTTCCCATTCGTCCGTTGACGTCTGGTTGTATCTTTTTCCATTCATCCGTTGATGTCTGGTCACCTCTCCGTTGGTGTCGGTAAACAATGAGCTTCTCCCAGTCATCCGTTGATGTCTGATCACATCTCTGTTGGTGTCGGTAAACGTCGAGTTTCTGCCATTCATCCGTTGATGTCTGGTTGAGTCTTCCCAATCATCCGTTGATGTCTGGTCACCTCTCCGTTGGTGTCGGTAAACGTCGAGTTTTTCCCATTCGTCCATTGACGTCTGGTTGTATCTTTTTCCATTCATCCGTTGATGTCTGGTCACCTCTCCGTTGGTGTCGGTAAACGTCGAGTTTCTCCCATTCATCCGTTGATGTCTGGTTGAGTCTTCCCAGTCATCCGTTGATGTCTGGTCACCTCTCCGTTAGGGTCGGTAAACGTCGAGTTTCTGCCATTCATCCGTTGATGTCTGGTTGAGTCTTCCCAGTCATCCGTTGATGTCTGGTCACCTCTCTGTTGGTGTAGGTAAACATCGAGTTTCTCCCATTCATCCGTTGATGTCTGGTTGAGTCTTCCCAGTCATCCCTTGATGTCTGGTCACCTCTCTGTTGGTGTCGGTAAACGTCGAGTTTCTCCCATTAATCCGTTGATGTCTGGTTGAGTCTTCCCAGTCATCCGTTGATGTCTGGTCACCTCTCCGTTGGTGTCGGTAAACGTCGAGTTTTTCCCATTCGTCCGTTGACGTCTGGTTATATCTTTTTCCATTCATCCGTTGATGTCTGGTCACCTCTCCGTTGGTGTCGGTAAACGTCGAGCTTCTCCCAGTCATCCGTTGATGTCTGATCACATCTCTGTTGGTGTCGGTAAACGTCGAGTTTCTGCCATTCATCCGTTGATGTCTGGTTGAGTCTTCCCAATCATCCGTTGATGTCTGGTCACCTCTCCGTTGGTGTCGGTAAACGTCGAGTTTTTCCCATTCGTCCATTGACGTCTGGTTGTATCTTTTTCCATTCATCCGTTGATGTCTGGTCACCTCTCCGTTGGTGTCGGTAAACATCGAGTTTCTCCCATTCATCCGTTGATGTCTGGTTGAGTCTTCGCAGTCATCCGTTGATGTCTGGTCACCTCTCCGTTAGGGTCGGTAAACGTCGAGTTTCTGCCATTCATCCGTTGATGTTTGGTTGAGTCTTCCCAGTCATCCGTTGATGTCTGGTCACCTCTCTGTTGGTGGCGGTAAACATCGAGTTTCTCCCATTCATCCGTTGATGTCTGGTTGAGTCTTCCCAGTCATCCCTTGATGTCTGGTCACCTCTCTGTTGGTGTCGATAAACGTCGAGTTTCTCCCATTAATCCGTTGATGTCTGGTTGAGTCTTCCCAATCATCCGTTGATGTCTGGTCACCTCTCCGTTGGTGTCGGTAAACGTCGAGTTTTTCCCATTCGTCCGTTGACGTCTGGTTGTATCTTTTTCCATACATCCGTTGATGTCTGGTCACCTCTCCGTTGGTGTCGGTAAACATCGAGCTTCTCCCAGTCATCCGTTGATGTCTGATCACATCTCTGTTGGTGTCGGTAAACGTCGAGTTTCTGCCATTCATCCGTTGATGTCTGGTTGAGTCTTCCCAATCATCCGTTGATGTCTGGTCACCTCTCCGTTGGTGTCGGTAAACGTCGAGTTTTTCCCATTCGTCCATTGACGTCTGGTTCTATCTTTTTCCATTCATCCGTTGATGTCTGGTCACCTCTCCGTTGGTGTCGGAAACGTCGAGTTTCTCCCATTCATCCGTTGATGTCTGGTTGAGTCTTCCTAGTCATCCGTTGATGTCTGGTCACCTCTCCGTTAGGGTCGGTAAACGTCGAGTTTCTGCCATTCATCCGTTGATGTCTGGTTGAGTCTTCCCAGTCATCCGTTGATGTCTGGTCACCTCTCTGTTGGTGTAGGTAAACATCGAGTTTCTCCCATTCATCCGTTGATGTCTGGTTGAGTCTTCCCAGTCATCCCTTGATGTCTGGTCACCTCTCTGTTGGTGTCGGTAAACGTCGAGTTTCTCCCATTAATCCGTTGATGTCTGGTTGAGTCTTCCCAGTCATCCGTTGATGTCTGGTCACCTCTCCGTTGGTGTCGGTAAACGTCGAGTTTTTCCCATTCGTCCGTTGACGTCTGGTTGTATCTTTTTCCATTCATCCGTTGATGTCTGGTCACCTCTCCGTTGGTGTCGGTAAACGTCGAGCTTTTCCCAGTCATCCGTTGATGTCTGATCACATCTCTGTTGGTGTCGGTAAATGTCGAGTTTCTGCCATTCATCCGTTGATGTCTGGTTGAGTCTTCCCAATCATCCGTTGATGTCTGGTCACCTCTCCGTTGGTGTCGGTAAACGTCGAGTTTTTCCCATTCGTCCATTGACGTCTGGTTGTATCTTTTTCCATTCATCCGTTGATGTCTGGTCACCTCTCCGTTAGTGTCGGTAAACGTCGAGTTTCTCCCATTCATCCGTTGATGTCTGGTTGAGTCTTCCCAGTCATCCGTTGATGTCTGGTCACCTCTCAGTTGGTGTCGATAAACGTCGAGCTTCTCCCAGTCATCCGTTGATGTCTGGTTACATCTCTGTTGGTGTCGGTAAACGTCGAGTTTCTGCCATTCATCCGTTGATGTCTGGTTGAGTCTTCCCAGTCATCCGTTGATGTCTGGTCACCTCTTCGTTGGTGTCGGTAAACATCGAGTTTCTCCCATTCATCCGTTGATGTATGGTTGAGTCTTCCCAGTCATCTATTGATGTCTGGTCACCTCTCCGTTAGGGTCGGTAAACGTCGAGTTTTTCCCATTCGTCCGTTGATGTCTGGTTGTATCTTTTTCCAGTCATCCGTTGATGTCTGGTCACCTCTCCGTTGGTGTCGGTAAACGTCGAGCTTCTCCCAGTCATCCGTGGATGTCTGGTCACCTCTCCGTTGGTGTCGGTAAACGTCGAGTTTTTCCCATTCCTCCATTGATGTCTGGTTGAGTCTTCCCAGTCATCCGTTGATGTCTGGTCAGCTCTCCGTTGGTGACGGTAAACGTTGAGTTTTTCCCATTTGTCCGTTGACGTCTGGTTGTATCTCTTTCTCCCATTCATCCGTTGATGTCTGGTTGAGTCTTCCCGGTCATCCGTTGATGTCTGGTAACCTCTACGTTGGTGACGGTAAACGTCGAGTTTTTCCCATTCGTCCGTTGACGTCTGGTTGTATCTTTTTCCATTCATCCATTGATGTCTGCTCACCTCTCCATTGGTGTCGGTAAACGTCGAGTTTTTCCCATTCGTCCGTTGACGTCTAGTTGTATCTCTTTCTCCCATTCGTCCATTGATGTATGGTTGAGTCTTCCCATTCATCCGTTGATGTCTGGTCACCTCTCCGTTAGTGTCGGTAAACGTCGAGTTTTTCCCATTCGTCCGTTGACGTCTGGTTGTATCTTTTTCCATTCATCCGTTGATGTCTGGTCACCTCTCCGTTGGTGTCGGTAAACGTCGAGTTTTTCCAATTCGTCCGTTGACGTCTGGTTGTATCTCTTTCTCCCATTCGTCCGTTGATGTCTGGTTGAGTCTTCCCAGTCATCCGTTGATGTCTGGTCACCTCTCCGTTTGTGTCGGTAAACGTCGAGTTTTTCCCATTCGTCCGTCGACGTCTGGTTGTATCTTTTTCCATTCATCCGTTGATGTCTGGTCACCTCTCCGTTAGTGTCGGTAAACGTCGAGTTTCTCCCATTCATCCGTTGATGTCTGGTTGAGTCTTCCCAGTCATCCGTTGATGTCTGATCACATCTCTGTTGGTGTCGGTAAACGTCGAGTTTCTGCCATTCATCCGTTGATGTCTTGTTGAGTCTTCCCAATCATCCGTTGATGTCTGGTCACCTCTCCGTTGGTGTCGGTAAACGTCGAGTTTTTCCCATTCGTCCATTGACGTCTGGTTGTATCTTTTTCCATTCATCCGTTGATGTCTGGTCACCTCTCCGTTAGGGTCGGTAAACGTCGAGTTTCTGCCATTCATCCGTTGATGTCTGGTTGAGTCTTCCCAGTCATCCGTTGATGTCTGGTCACCTCTCTGTTGGTGTCGGTAAACATCGAGTTTCTCCCATTCATCCGTTGATGTCTGGTTGAGTCTTCCCATTCATCCGTTGATGTCTGGTCACCTCTCCGTTAGGGTCGGTAAACGTCGAGTTTCTGCCATTCATCCGTTGATGTCTGGTTGAGTCTTCCCAATCATCCGTTGATGTCTGGTCACCTCTCCGTTGGTGTCGGTAAACGTCGATTTTGTCCCATTCATCCGTTGATGTCTGGTTGAGTCTTCCCAGTCATCCGTTGATGTCTGGTCACCTCTCCGTTAGGGTCGGTAAACGTCGAGTTTCTGCCATTCATCCGTTGATGTCTGGTTGAGTCTTCCCAGTCATCCGTTGATGTCTGGTCACCTCTCTGTTGGTGTCGGTAAACATCGAGTTTCTCCCATTCATCCGTTGATGTCTGGTTGAGTCTTCCCAGTCATCCCTTGATGTCTGGTCACCTCTCTGTTGGTGTCGGTAAACGTCGAGTTTTTCCCATTCGTCCGTTGACGTCTGGTTGTATCTTTTTCCATTCATCCGTTGATGTCTGGTCACCTCTCCGTTGGTGTCGGTAAACGTCGAGTTTTTCCAATTCGTCCGTTGACGTCTGGTTGTATCTCTTTCTCCCATTCGTTCGTTGATGTCTGGTTGAGTCTTCCCAGTCATCCGTTGATGTCTGGTCACCTCTCCGTTGGTGTCGGTAAACGTCGAGTTTTGCCCATTCGTCCGTTGACGTCTGGTTGTATCTTTTTCCATTCATCCGTTGATGTCTGGTCACCTCTCCGTTGGTGTCGGTAAACGTCGAGCTTCTCCCAATCATCCGTTGATGTCTGATCACATCTCTGTTGGTGTCGGTAAACGTCGAGTTTCTGCCATTCATCCGTTGATGTCTGGTTGAGTCTTCCCAGTCATCCGTTGATGTCTGGTCACCTCTCTGTTGGTGTCGGTAAACATCGAGTTTCTCCCATTCATCCGCTGATGTCTGGTTGAGTCTTCCCAGTCATCCCTTGATGTCTGGTCACCTCTCTGTTGGTGTCGGTAAACGTCGAGTTTTTCCCATTCGTCCGTTGACGTCTGGTTGTATCTTTTTCCATTCATCCGTTGATGTCTGGTCACCTCTCCGTTGGTGTCGGTAAACGTCGAGTTTTTCCAATTCGTCCGTTGACGTCTGGTTGTATCTCTTTCTCCCATTCGTCCGTTGATGTCTGGTTGAGTCTTCCCAGTCATCCGTTGATGTCTGGTCACCTCTCTGTTGGTGTCGGTAAACGTCGAGTTTTTCCCATTCGTCCGTTGACGTCTGGTTGTATCTTTTTCCATTCATCCGTTGATGTCTGGTCACCTCTCCGTTGGTGTCGGTAAACGTCGAGCTTCTCCCAATCATCCGTTGATGTCTGATCACATCTCTGTTGGTGTCGGTAAACGTCGAGTTTCTGCCATTCATCCGTTGATGTCTGGTTGAGTCTTCCCAATCATCCGTTGATGTCTGGTCACCTCTTCGTTGGTGTCGGTAAACGTCGAGTTTTTCCCATTCGTCCATTGACGTCTGGTTGTATCTTTTTCCATTCATCCGTTGATGTCTGGTCACCTCTCCGTTGGTGTCGGTAAACGTCGATTTTCTCCCATTCATCCGTTGATGTCTGGTTGAGTCTTCCCAGTCATCCGTTGATGTCTGGTCACCTCTCCGTTAGGGTCGGTAAACGTCGAGTTTCTGCCATTCATCCGTTGATGTCTGGTTGAGTCTTCCCAGTCATCCGTTGATGTCTGGTCACCTCTCTATTGGTGTCGGTAAACGTCGAGTTTTTCCCATTCGTCCGTTGACGTCTGGTTGTATCTTTTTCCATTCATCCGTTGATGTCTGGTCACCTCTCCGTTGGTGTCGGTAAACGTCGAGTTTTTCCAATTCGTCCGTTGACGTCTGGTTGTATCTCTTTCTCCCATTCGTCCGTTGATGTCTGGTTGAGTCTTCCCAGTCATCCGTTGATGTCTGGTCACCTCTCTGTTGGTGTCGGTAAACGTCGAGTTTTTCCCTTTCGTCCGTTGACGTCTGGTTGTATCTTTTTCCATTCATCCGTTGATGTCTGGTCACCTCTCCGTTGGTGTCGGTAAACGTCGAGCTTCTCCCAATCATCCGTTGATGTCTGATCACATCTCTGTTGGTGTCGGTAAACGTCGAGTTTCTGCCATTCATCCGTTGATGTCTGGTTGAGTCTTCCCAATCATCCGTTGATGTCTGGTCACCTCTTCGTTGGTGTCGGTAAACGTCGAGTTTTTCCCATTCGTCCATTGACGTCTGGTTGTATCTTTTTCCATTCATCCGTTGATGTCTGGTCACCTCTCCGTTGGTGTCGGTAAACGTCGAGTTTCTCCCATTCATCCGTTGATGTCTGGTTGAGTCTTCCCAGTCATCGTTGATGTCTGGTCACCTCTCCGTTAGGGTCGGTAAACGTCGAGTTTCTGCCATTCATCCGTTGATGTTTGGTTGAGTCTTCCCAGTCATCCGTTGATGTCTGGTCACCTCTCTGTTGGTGTCGGTAAACATCGAGTTTCTCCCATTCATCCGTTGATGTCTGGTTGAGTCTTCCCAGTCATCCCTTGATGTCTGGTCACCTCTATGTTGGTGTCGATAAACGTCGAGTTTCTCCCATTAATCCGTTGATGTCTGGTTGAGTCTTCCTAGTCATCCGTTGATGTCTGGTCACCTCTCTATTGGTGTCGGTAAACGTCGAGTTTTTCCCATTCGTCCGTTGACGTCTGGTTGTATCTTTTTCCATTCATCCGTTGATGTCTGGTCACCTCTCCGTTGGTGTCGGTAAACGTCGAGTTTTTCCAATTCGTCCGTTGACGTCTGGTTGTATCTCTTTCTCCCATTCGTCCGTTGATGTCTGGTTGAGTCTTCCCAGTCATGGGTTGATGTCTGGTCACCTCTCTGTTGGTGTCGGTAAACGTCGAGTTTTTCCCATTCGTCCGTTGACGTCTGGTAGTATCTTTTTCCATTCATCCATTGATGTCTGGTCACCTCTCCGTTGGTGTCGGTAAACGTCGAGCTTCTCCCAATCATCCGTTGATGTCTGATCACATCTCTGTTGGTGTCGGTAAACGTCGAGTTTCTGCCATTCATCCGTTGATGTCTGGTTGAGTCTTCCCAATCATCCGTTGATGTCTGGTCACCTCTTTGTTGGTGTCGGTAAACGTCGAGTTTTTCCCATTCGTCCATTGACGTCTGGTTGTATCTTTTTCCATTCATCCGTTGATGTCTGGTCACCTCTCCGTTGGTGTCGGTAAACGTCGATTTTCTCCCATTCATCCGTTGATGTCTGGTTGAGTCTTCCCAGTCATCCGTTGATGTCTGGTCACCTCTCCGTTAGGGTCGGTAAACGTCGAGTTTCTGCCATTCATCCGTTGATGTCTGGTTGAGTCTTCCTGTAGCGGTGTATTCGTCGCTATATGATCTATCGATTAAATCATAAGCTAGGAGATACATTGGAATTTCGAGTCGCCACCGCACTTTTATTTATCCAAAGGACTGGCTAAAAAGCGAACAAAAGCCTAAGAAGTTTTACACGTAGAAAACTAATAAAAAGATCAGAGATTCTGGGTAAGGGGTAAATTACGCAATGGGAAGGTGTTAGGCACCCACTACGTCCTAGGTACTCCTAGGGAGCCCTTTTCACACTTGTTGTACAAAATTGTTATTTGTTATGACATAAGTATTGTGCAAACATGATTGGGATGATGAGAAAAGAATGTACAAGTTAGTTATTTTTGTGTTATTGGGTTTGAACGGATGAACCCGCTGCCTACGTACCTTCCATCAAAGGTAAGGATCAAAACGCCGTAGTTCGGCTAAAAGATTTCCAAAAGTTGGTGGATTCAATTTTAAACACAAGCACTGAGGCTTTTCATTATCAATGGGAGAACACTCGACCAAAAACAACATCCACCATGTGAGGATAGCTTCGACGTACTAGAGGGGTTAGCCCTGTTTTCAGTACGGAAGTCTTACTGTCGACTCACTAAGGATAGGCAAGATTTACATCAACCACAATGATAATTGAAACCTATGGCTAATGCATGAAAAGATTAACAATAGACAAAGCCAAAACAAGTGAATGAGTGAAGTTAATTGATTGTGATTATGAAAGTGAAGTCAAAGTATGATTAAGATTGATTCGAAAGAAGTGTTATGAAATGGAGTTTGAAAAAGGTCAAGGACTTGGGGTCCAGGTTTTTAGTTAGAAAACATGAAGATGTTTGCACAATATCTATGTCAAATTTGAAATCAAAGTGTGAAAAGGTTTAGGACATAATGAATGATGAATGGATGAAGATGGAAAGTAAAACTTCTTAGAAGGTTCACTTCTTGAGATCATATGGGGGATGATTCAAGTGTGTCCTTTGGAATAGCAATGGATAATAATAAACAAACAAAGCAAAGAAAGGCGGATATCGGATGCCAATCAATGGTCTTATACCAATCTCCTAAAATGAAACGGGATATCAGATGCCACTCAATGGTCTTACACTAATCTCCTCAAAAGAAAACAAGAATGAGAAATGAAATGTGGAAGTCAACTGCCAATCTGTCTGGACTTAGGTTAACCCCACAGTATGCTCATAGGAAAACCAATGCCACGTTGCAGGGACTTACAAGGATCCTCACATACAAGAACAATGCAACATGAGATGATGAGAAAGCAAATGCCAACTTGCAGGGACTTACAATTGCAATTTCTCATACAACCAACAAAACAGATTATGATCACAGGAAAACAGATGCCAACTTGCAGGGACTTATAACTGCAACCTCACATACAAACAGATAAAACAAACTATGATCACAGGATAACAGATGCCAACTTACAGGGACTTATAACTGTATCCTCACATACAAACAGATAAAACAGAAGATATGAGTGACCAATGAGGTCTTACACTCTATCCTTCCATATCACAGGAGCAAATGCCAAAGCAATGGACTTACAATTGTCCTCAATGGGCAAACAATAATGATAACATCACAAAACAAATGAGATGATCATGTACTAATGGCAATTGATGATGATGAATGCATAACATACAGGCAAACAAGTGCACATGAAGCAATCAATCAATCAATGAATATCAAACAGCACACTCTATAGCCAAACAAAGGGGGGGCTCACACAAGAGGGTTTGACTTTGAAAGTCCACTGTAATAGGTAAAAAGTCGCTCTTAACCTTGCCATTGAGAGGCTAAGGTGAAGCAGATGAATAGGAGATGAGGGGTGTGCCTCATTGCTTCTATCTCAGGTCAGAGAGAGCATCAAAGAAAGTGTGGGAGTTCAGAAAGTAGGAACTCTCTCCACATTATTGACTCGATTAGATCTTGGGTTTTTATCTCAATGCTTCAACCATGTAATGGGAGCAAAGAGAGGACACACTGAATAGTGGGGGATAGATTGCTTATCCCTACCTTCCACCAATTGCCTTACTTGAAGGACTTTTCCTGCTTGGGACAAATATAAACACACACAGGCATTGCCTCTTAAGGAGGACTTCAGACAGTTTGCCCGGTCAAATAACAGACCGGGTCTCCAGACTACATGAAGAAGAAAGGTTTATACCTCAAAGCAAATGCTAAAAAAGCAAAGCAAGCAAGTTCAAAGAACTTAAGCAACTAAAGTACCTGCAAAAGTCAAACCAATTAGTAAACAGCTCAACAGTCAAAATCAAAAGGAAATGAACCAATAGTCAACCACAGAGGGACCAATTGTGCAAGGCACAAAGACTCAAGTATGTGAGTCACACCTACAAAATAAAGGTTAGCACATGATAAACAATTCAACTCAATCAAATTTGAATGATCTTTGAGGCATTGGTGCTTAACCTGAAACAATAGCTCAATTGTAAGCTCAGAAGACCACTAGGACTAGCCTAGGGTCAAGGATGAAAGAAAAAAGTCAAACAGCAAAGGAAAGTCAACCCAATTCATGTTCAAACATGTAAGAAGTAATCCCAATTGGATCCATATTCAAATCATGCATTATGATCATTTCATATGCAAAAGGATGCAAAGCATGGCAAGAAAGAGCACAAATAGGTCAACAGCAAGACTTCATTCAAAAGTCAACTCAAACAATCTCAAAACTCATGAAATAAATCACACTCAATCCTAACATCTAGCATGGCAAGCATGTCAAATTTCATGGCATTTGGATGAGAGGAAGGCAGTTAATTAAAATCATGAAGTCAAACCAAATTCAAGCATGCACAATGAAGGTCAACAAGCATGGGTCAACTTCAAAAAATCATATCAATTTGAAAACAGAAGAGAAATGAGTGAGGTTAACACCAATGCAAAGCTCAAAGAGTCTAGTTATCACATATGAAATTTCATGGTCATACAATAAGATTTGAGAATTTCACAAAAGATATGGCAATGTGTATCACAAAAAGTCAACAAATGACAAAGCATGGAAGAAAATTCACAATCAAATGGAAAACAGCATGATTAATTCCCAGAAAATTCATACACAAACTAGACATGTGATAGATGATTCATGCAAAATTTCAAGTGATTTGGAGGCCAGGGGACATGTGAACAAAAATCAAGAAAATGCACATCATTGGTGTGACACAAATTGTCACACCCTAGTTCAAAAATTCACAACTAGCAAACCACAAATGAGAAATGTATAAACTCTACATGGAAACAAAGGTCAATGTGTCTAGTTTCACCACAAAAAGTTTCAAGCTCATTGGATACAGCATGGGTATTTCACAAAGAGAATGGCACAAGGTATCATTTATGCACACATGTTAGGAAACCAATTATAATTAAAAATCCAGCCAATGGAAAATTAATTAAAATTCACAATAAAATACAGGACACATTCATGAACATGATGGAAAAAATTGCATGATTTTTGGATAAAAATTGAAAGAGAAATTAATTGTGGAAGTTGGATGAATAATTGGATGAATATGAGCAAAATAGCATGGCAATGGGGTCAAACGTGGGGTCAACCGTGGCATATTTGTAATTAACCCCTCATTAATCAAAACGGTGTGTTTTGGGCAAGGCAAAGGAAATGTTCCTATTGGCTCTCAGCCAATGGAACAGTGCACGGATGAATCAACTCAAATTTTCTGAGTTTCAAAACCCTTAGGGTTTATGCAGCCATGGTTTTCAGCATTTAGGTTCATCAATCGATCAGAAACAACAACAAATGAACAGCAACATATATCATAACCATCATGCAACAATCAAACATCCACGACCAAATACAGCAAACACAGAACATGTGGATTTTCTGGGAAAGTTCAAAACAGCAGCAGAGCATATTCATCATTCAATGTTCATCATCAAACCATAAACAATAACATCAACAAACAAGCGTGGCCATGAAACATCAACATTAAGCAGCATCAGCCAACAGCAAAACGAACATCATCATGAAAAAATTCTGGAAAAGGTGTCGGGTTTCAAACAGCAGGGCATGTTCATTATCCAACTTCATGGTTCATCAACCAATCGAAATCAAACAATCATGGCAACCACATAACAACACATTCATAATGCTCATGCAAAATATGTCAACAGCAACCAACACACATGAACTGGATTCTTGAAACAAAATGGCTAGGGTTTATCATGGTGCAGCATGATCTTCATCACCTTCATGCAACTTAAAAAAAATCAACATGCCCAGAATTAAAAATTAAACACACTAATAGCATCATTAAGCATCAGGCAACAAGAATGTGGTATCATATTTCATTAACTCATCATGTCCAAGCCAAATCGATGAAAAATGCATTTGTTCATAAAAATGAAAACCAAGATTTCAGACAGCATAGTTCACCATTTAATGCAAACTAATATTCATTGGAATCAGCATACAACAAACTATCTAAAACATATCATGGCATGGTAAAAGGAGGAGGTCGATTCACTTACTTATTTTTGAAGAAAATGTGAAACAGTGTTGCTTTGGTGATTGCAGTGCAAACAGAAGGCCCTTGTGCTTGGCAATGAAGGATACTTGGCGTAAACAAGCTCAAGAATACTTGGAAAATCTCACAGCTCGATTTGCCATTGTTGAGCTTGATGAAAAACAGAGTGAGAGGACAGGGTTCCAGCAGGGTTTTGATGGTGAAAAGGACTCCCAAATGAGGTTCAAATGATGGAGGATGCAAAGGTTACTCGAGCTCTTTGAATGGTTTGTACAGAAATTGTGTTTTTGCCCAAAATGCAAGATGAGAGTGAGAGTGTTTTTGTGATGGTAGGCTGCAAAAACTAGGGCTGAAATGAGCAGAAGCAAGGCTTTATATCATCTGTTTAGTTTTGGTTTAAGACATGCTAAGCTGGTTTAGTGTGAAATGAAGTATTGGCCATTTTGCTAATTGTACCAAAGTGGATAATGGAGGTGTGTTTGTGGCCGAGTTGGGCTTGGAATGAGCTGTAGACAGACCATGTAAATGCTGTTTTTAGTCTGTACTTGAATTGCTGGCATGGTTTTGTTTGAGTGAAGCTTTTTGCCAAATTTTCAAGTTTGCATCTTTTGGTCCAAAGTGATGATAAAATGGTGGTATGGTTATGATTTTAAGCTTGAAGCAAGTCACAAATGACATATGAAACATTTCCCAATTGGCCAAATTAAGAAAAAGTCAAAGAATCAAAAAGTCAAAGTTTGGTCAAACTTTGATTTTAAATGAAAAAGGTCTAAAAATGCCATTTTGAATGGTAAGGTTTTGATGAATGAAATTTATATTTTTGGAAAGGGGATGAAAAATGTGGTTTGTAGGAAAAAACCCCACCAAATTTGGCCTTATGGTTTGTGGGTTATGGCTCTTTGAAGTTCAAAAATTGGTGAAAATGATTTGATCATATCTTGACAACCACACATGGGATTTGGGTGTTCTTGGACTTTTTGAAAATGGGAGAACAAGATCTTCAACTTTCATGTTGGGCAAAAATTCATTTGAAGCTTGTATCATGATGTAAGTTTAAGATCAAGAAGTTTCCATTTTTGGCAGTTGAAATTACAGGTCCACTTTCTATTTCTGGAAAATTTTCTGATTGACTTGATTTTCTTCCATGATGAGGTTGAACATGATAGATGAGGCTTATACAAGCATGAATGAGCTCCTTCAGATCAATTCTATTCATCAAATCACTGATTAAATCCTCAGTTGACCAAGTTTGACTTTTTCTAGGGTTTTGAGTGACTGGACCACTTCTGATGAATTCCAAACCCTAATTCCTTGAGAACTTGACTTCAAATGATGTCTCAAGTCATATGAACTCTTGATTATGGATCATGGTGCCCAAATTCTACAAGAATGGCCACCATCCATTGCTTTGACTGACTGTTGATTGTCTTTGACCTAATTGCTGATGATTGCTTCAACTGCAAGCAACAAGGTTAGACTGACAATATTTTTGTATTTTTTGAATGATAAACATATGAAAAGCAAGAATATACAAATGCAAAGTATGCCTGGTGATCAAGAAGCAACCCACGAGGCAAACCACCCACTAGGAGGGGACTAAGGCATGCAATGATCCTTGAGACCATGATATGATATGTTATGGGCCATGAGGGATCTTAGGGCCCAAAATTGGGGTCTTACAGATGCCCCTATTTAAGGTCATTCTAGCCGGAGAAGTGATGTTTAGAAATCTTCATCTCGACGCGGTAGAATGGACTTAAATAACAGTAATGAGACGAATTTTGGTCCCTAAGAGACCTCATGATGCAAATGTATGTATGCAAAAGACACAAATTCTGTGGGGAACATGATTCACACAGAAGAAAAGACGATCCATCGGAGTGGTACACTCACCAGGAACAGAGACTCTGATAAGACTCTATGGGGATAATAAAAGAAAAAGAAATGTGTGAACAATACACGACTCCAAACTGGGGAAGACAAAACTGACATAACGTGAACAAACACGACTCTGATTAGGAAATAACAGAAAAAACAGACAGGAGAACTCACTGGGGAGTGAAGAACTCACACTTGGGAAAAGAATTCCAAAGGAAAATAAATCCATTGGAGAGACACAAGCTGACTCCTAAGGAGAAGCAAAAGAAAACTTCACTGGGGAAGTAACAAGCAAAATGAGGTGTTACCAGGCATACGGGTAACAAACTCAGGAAAAATCTGACTCCACAGGGGGACCGAAGTCATAATAGGGAGCAGAAAGGAGGGAACACCAAGGATACCGGTTACTGGGCATATAATAGGTGACCGACCAAAGCGTGAATTGGTTTTCACTTCCAAAACACTCATCATCCTGAAGAGAGCTAGAAAAGCAAACTTGTTTATAGGATGGATATTCAATTCCACAAGGAAAATGAATCTTACTCTGAGGGGAAAACAATCAAAAGATTGACTCAAGAGCACACGAGATATAATATCCATTACCGTCAGAACGTGGATAGAATACTCAGATGAGACATATTATTCATTACCGGCAGACCGTGAATAACATACTCGAAAGGGAAATTATCCTGAACCGGTTACTGGGTTGTTTATAGGATAAAATCCGAAGACGTGAATTGGTTTTCACTTCCAAAACACTCATCATCCGAAAGGAGGGCTTGAAAAAGCAAATCGACTTACAGGATGGACATTCGAATCCACAACGGGAAAACGAATCTTACTCAACTGGGGACACAAACCCAAAGAGTGCATGAGATATAATATCCATTACCGGCAGACCGTGGATAAGATACTCGCATGAGATATATTATCTATTACCGTCAGAACGTAGATAATAAACTCGCATGGTAAGAAACACCAGAGATACCGGTTACTGGGTATATAATAGGTGATCTACCGGAACGTGAATTGGTTTCCACTTCCAAGACACTCATCATCCAAAACACAAACTGGTTAACGGATGGCTATTCGATTCTACAAAGAATACGAATCTTGCTCAGTTGGGGAAAATCAACAAAGGATTCCAACTAAAGAGCGCATGAGATATATTATTCATTACCGGCAGACCGTGAATAATATACTCGAAAGGAAAAGACACCAGAGATACCGGTTACTGGGTATATAATAGGTGACTATCCAAAACAGAGAGACAATCGATACCAAGCATCCGGGTAAACGAAAGACAACTCAAAGGGATAAATTGCAAGCATCCGGCAATTATCCAACAACAAGAATATTCGACTCCACAAAGGGAAATAACGAATCTTACTCGACCGGGGAAACGCAAAAGGCTTCGACTGAAGAGTGCATGAGATATATTATTCATTACCGGCAGACCGTGAATAATATACTCGCATGGAAGATTATCCACAACCGGTTACTGGGTTAATAAAGGATAAATCGACCGAAAAGAAAGGCATCGGGATACCAAACTAGGTATATAATGATGACCAATCAAAAGGGAGCAACAGACATTACCAACAAAAGGGTAAATGAAAGGCGATCTGCT
Organism: Lathyrus oleraceus; assembly: GCF_024323335.1. Lineage (NCBI taxonomy): Eukaryota > Viridiplantae > Streptophyta > Magnoliopsida > Fabales > Fabaceae > Lathyrus > Lathyrus oleraceus. The sequence goes on from NW_026112483.1 coordinate 61,384, forward strand.
GAGGATAAATTGCAAGCATCCGGCAATTATCGACAGGGACTAGCTGGGGATGCATTGGTATACAACCAATGATCCGGGGAACAAATCACGAGCATACGGTGAAAAGACCCATTGGGGATAAAATTGCTAGCATACGGCAATTATCCACAAAAGACTTGCTAGGGATATAAGTGCTGATCTGAGCCACTTATCCAAGCAAAGGAAAGTCAACATCAAAGACTAGATGAAGATATCCACAAAATTAGGGTTTACATCTACCGAATACAGGGTAGAAGACCAACAACTCCACGTGGGGATAGAACAAATCACAAATCCGCACGGGAAACCAAAATAGGGTTTATAACAAACCGCAAACTGCTGAAGGGCAGGAAAATAGGATTTACAACTACCGGGATACGGGTAGAAAACCAAAACTCTGGCTGGAGAATAAAAGGTGTATAACCACAAATTCTGTCAAGAAAGCCAGGAAAGATAGGACTTACAACTGCTGGTTTGTAGGCAGAGGCCCAAAAACATTCCGCTGGGGAACAACCCACTGGGAAGCACAAGACATTTGACAAATAGCCAATTCGGGAATGATCCGAAAAGACGGACTGAATCAAGACGCGTCCTAATGAGGATGTAACTCAAATAGGAAAATCCATCCCAATATATGTGTTGGGAGGAACGGAAGAAACCGTCATCCACGAGGATGTATCTCAGTGGGGAACTGCAGAAGGAAAAACAACATTTTCTGCTTACGGGCTGACTCTATATGGAGAGATTTTTAACACCCGACATCTGCTTGGGGAGATCTGTAAAGAGATCTATATCACCCAAAAGCAGGAGACACGACAAACAAAAGATATATGGCAAGAAATGCAACATGAATATCTGAATGTTTATGAATATGCATGAATATGCGTGATTTATGTTTGATGAATGCTGACAAAACAGACAATTCTAACACAAGCAGGTCCAGGAATCAAACGTCCGGTATTATACTTCCAGGGGAAAAACCAACTGGAGAGCCAATCTGCGGAGATCTAAATGCTGTAAAGCAAAGATCTGCAGGTACTGCCGAAGAAGCAGAGAATCAGAGATATCAGGAAACAACCCAATCAGGGTACAGAAAGTCACAACGGGCAAAGCGGCCATCAAGACGAATCTGTAGGGGAACAAGAGAGGTCCCAAAGTATATCTGCAGGGGATCCTAGTGTCAACTGAGAAACAAAAAGTGCATAAGCACGAACTGCTGTAGAAGCAACTCCACACAACTCCACTGGGGAACAACCCGCTGAGGGAGAATGATATCATCCAAATAGAATTCAACTGCATAAGCAACTCTACTGGGGAAAACTGTCGGCTACTCTCTTGGGAACAAACCACTGAGGGAGGACAGATCAAACAAGCAGATTCTGCAACAAACCACTCCACTTGGGGAGAATATACAAAGCAAACTGATCACAACAAGTAGATTCTGCAATATAAGCCACTCTACTGGGGATCACAAACAGTCAGGAAATCAATCCGTTCACTGGAGGCTAGAGCCATCATCCGACCATACTGGGGATTGAAAGAGTATTCAGCAGGCAAAATTGCCACAACAAACATTCTGCAGACTATGCTGAGGAAAAGATGGTTGCAAAACTGGGATGTCAACCCAAATCAACCGCTGAATAGGAAAATAAATCCTGCTCTGCTGAAGAGAAACAACACTCTGATGGAGAGATAACAACAAATCCGCAGACGACTTCGCCGGGGAAAGGGTAAAGTACCGGGTATCAAACCACTGACTTACCGAGTCTTCAAAAAGAAAGCGATCATGCTGAGGAAACAGACAACTCCACTGGCAACACTGCACGGGGAAAAGCGGTAACAACTCCACTTGCAACTCTGATAGGGAATATCAACAAACATCTCTACTCGCGACCCTGGTGGGGATGTTAATAACAGCTCTACTCGCGACTCCGAGGGGAGTATCAATCAATCGGTTATACTCACGACTGCTGAGGAGACAAATAAAGTCTGGGGCCACGACCCACTGGAGAGAGTGACGGGGCACCAGGATGACAAACCATCAACCGCCGAAACTTCTCAAGAAAACATCCATGCTAGGGAAAACTGCTGCTGGAGAAAACAAAGTCCTCAACAACAAATCATGCTTGCGACTGTACTGGGGAACAACCCCAACAACAAATCTGTCTGAGGAACAACCCCAACAAAGATTTGAAGAAAGAAGATACCACCAAACCAGGAATATGAACGAATGTCTTACCTGTTGGAAATCATGCCACCCTTGGGAGAGCACTGAGATATTCTTGAGTATCCTTTCAATCTTGTGGATGTTCACTTTGTTTAAAAACAACAATTTTGAAAAATTTGATTTTAAAACAATGACATTTTATCAATTTAAAACATGCAAAACATTTGTTGAATTGAAACAAATAAGAGTGCAAATAAATTGGATAAAAAGCTCAAATTGATTTGATAGAATGGTAGCCTGCAAATGGCAAGACTCCATAGATCTGTACAAATTTGAAATCAGTGATATATATTGGAAGAGGGCTACATTGAACATAATGATCCTTTCTCTACCAATTTGAATCTCGATGTATCCGAAGCTTCGGTTGACGACGAATCGAGAATCTTCTGACGAAATGACGACTGATGAACCAGAAAATCTTGTCAGGATGCAGTTACTTGCCAAATCCCTAATTTTTGCCTAGATTGCCCCAGAGTGAGGTACTCAATCTAGCGGGATGCAAATATATATCTTTTTTTTTTTTTAAGTCTCTAATTTTGCCTGGATTACCCTTGCGGGTTCTCCACCGAGACGCTCATTTTTGCCTAAGTCGCCCTTTCGGGTATTCAACTTAGCGAGCTATTCTGTTTTTTTCATTTGCATATACTTTTTTTTTCTAGGCAAAGTATCTCTTGACTGCATCTGAATTCACAGGACGAGTGAAATCCTCCCCATCCATTGTTGTAAGCATCAAAGCACCGCCTCAAAAGGCTCTCTTAACAACATATGGACCCTCGTAGTTTGGAGTCCACTTGCCCCTGGAATCGGGCGCGAAAGACAAGACTTTCTTGAGCACAAGGTCACCTTCTCGGAACACACGAGGCTTGACCTTCTTGTCGAATGCTTTCTTCATTCTCTGCTGATATAACTGACCATGGCACATGGCAGTTAAACGCTTCTCTTCGATTAAATTCAATTGGTCGTAACGACTCTGAATCCATTCAGCATCAGTCAACTAGGGACTTGAGGGTATAATTTTCTTTTTTCTTTTGGAAAAATTTGAAAAATTTTCCTGATTCTTGATTTTTCATCTTATTTTTCACCCTCTTTTTTTTTTTTTTTTTTTTTTTTTTTTTTTTTTTGTAATGCCCCAGTTTGACTGTTTTGCTGATTTTCGTGATACAGCTGAATGAGCCTTTGGTGCTCAAGAAGACGGGTAATCTCGTCAGGAATCCCCTTCAACATCATCTTCCTCTGCCTCAGATACAAGGAATTCAAGATTGGGAGATGGCGTTGGATCATTATGTTCAATGGGTTTAGAAATCCCTGCATAATGATTCTGGATAATGAAAAGCTTTTGAATTTTAAACAAGCAAATCATTTATGCAGATGAAAAAGCTGTTTTTGTTTTTTCAGGGTTTTTTGTGATCACTGATTTCATGCAAAAAGCAAAAAGTGAAAACAAATGGAAAAACAAATGTTTGACAATGCATTAATTGAATGAAAATATCATTGTATTAAATGCTGCCAACAATGTCATCACTTCTCCGTTTGGCATGGGAGAAGGGTTTTAAACAAAATGAACAAATCACTCTGATCTATGGATGACTGTAGGAACATCCACAGCGACCCAATTGTGGCAGACACCACCAGGAATGATGAAATTGTTCAGATCTTCTGCATCTTCTTTCAAGATGGCAGCAGCTTCTTCAGGTTGATCGGCATGGATGAATCCTCCACTCTTGAACAAACCTTGCTCCTTGAATGCCCCAGAACAGTAGCCAATGCCAGCCCGGGATCGATTAACCAGGAATAAATCCATCAACAGGAATAAATCCATCAACAGGAATAAATCCATCAACAGCACTTAGTCTGGCAAAATCTCTCTGAATTCACAGCTCTAACTCAGGATGATCCATCAATCTGGCAGAGTTGGCTCTGGTATAATACCGGCAAAGTGCGTCTTCAAAATAAATGAAGATCGCAGGGTCAGACCACAGGACGGGAGACCGGAACAAAACACTTGCTTATGCAAATGATGCATGAAGTGTTTATGCATATGCTTGTTTTTTATTTCAAAGGAACTCGAGGGTTTTATTTGCAAACTTTGAAATATTTAAGCATTTTGATCGGATATGAAAATATCTCATCAGATATATCAGGTGAAAAAAATTTCCCGGTTTTTTCATGTTTTGAAAATTTTTGCAAATAAACTCCTTTGAGTTCCTTGAAAATTTTCTTTTTTTTGATGATATGGATGTGGATGAATGCGTGAATGCATGAATGCAACAAACACACTCAAGGATCAAGCAAAGCACACCAAACAAAGGTCGTGGGAAAGCTCATTGTATCCCTAATATCAATCATCCATTTTGATGGATTTAGGTTTTCACCTTATCGACACCCAAGTTCCATTGATATTAACGGTACATGAACCGATTCAGACATTCTTAATATCAACCAGCCGCTTTGGTGGATTTTAGGTTTTACACCTGATCCGGGATCCATTGATATTAACAATGTTTGAACGACTCAACCACGAATCACGGGTTTGTTGAGAGTCACGAGCATGGAGTCTTGGTTAAAAACCACCCAAAGGGAGTGTACTAGGGTTTAAACCTGCCAGACATGTTCTATCAGAGGTTCCCATAATCATCGTTCCATCTTTCGAATATTATCGGAGGAACGAATACTCGTATTCCAAGAATATTCTCAAGAGAAACTCTTATGAGTGTAGTATCGCGTAACAATCGTATCAGAACTGACATCTGAACGACCTCCGCACTACGGTCCTAAAAATAGGCCAAGATGGGTTTGGTAAACTAAGGTCCTTGGCTTCTGCGGAACATGATTGAAAGAATAATGCCTAACCACAAATAACTTGTGTGACATTATTAGTTCAACATGACCTCCACCAAGTGAATGGGCTCGCAAGTCAACTGGCTAAGGAATACTCCACACCAGTCAACAAGACTATGCCATTCTCCTATCCTAGAGTGCACTCGAGTTCGGGTATAGAACTCATCTCACAGATCACCAAAGCAAACAGCAATTGTATATCAAGCAATTCAAACATTACAATCAATACAGTTATCCCAAATCGTACAAAAATATGTCATATAACAAATGATAATATAGCACAACAAGGGTGAAAAGTAGGCAATACCACCAAGGATTCTGGTGAGAGCTATTCCCCAGCAGAGTCGCCACTTTTCTGTAGCGGTGTATTCGTCGCTATATGATCTATCGATTAAATCATAAGCTAGGAGATACATTGGAATTTCGAGTCGCCACCGCACTTTTATTTATCCAAAGGACTGGCTAAAAAGCGAACAAAAGCCTAAGAAGTTTTACACGTAGAAAACTAATAAAAAGATCAGAGATTCTGGGTAAGGGGTAAATTACGCAATGGGAAGGTGTTAGGCACCCACTACGTCCTAGGTACTCCTAGGGAGCCCTTTTCACACTTGTTGTACAACATTGTTATTTGTTATGACATAAGTATTGTGCAAACATGATTGGGATGATGAGAAAAGAATGTACAAGTTAGTTATTTTTGTGTTATTGGGTTTGAACGGATGAACCCGCTGCCTACGTACCTTCCATCAAAGGTAAGGATCAAAACGCCGTAGTTCGGCTAAAAGATTTCCAAAAGTTGGTGGATTCAGTTTTAAACACAAGCACTGAGGCTTTTCATTATCAATGGGAGAAAACTCGACCAAGAAACAACATCCACCATGCGAGGATAGCTTCGACGTACTAGAGGGGTTAGCCCTGTTTTCAGTACGGAAGTCTTACTGTCGACTCACTAAGGATAGGCAAGATTTACATCAACCACAAAGATAATTGAAACCTATGGCTAATGTGAAAAGATTAATGGACAAAGCCAAAACAAGTGAATGAGTGAAGTTGATTGATTGTGATTATGAAAGTGAAGTCAAAGTATGATTAAGATTGATTTGAATAAGTATTATGAAATGGAGTTTGAAAAAAGTCAAGGACTTGAGTCCAGGTTTTTAGTTAGAAAACATGAAGATGTTTGCACAATATCTATGTCAAATTTGAAATCAAAGTGTGAAAAGGTTTAGGACATAATGAATGATGAATGGATGAAGATGGAAAGTAAAACTTCTTAGAAGGTTCACTTCTTGAGATCATATGGGGGATGATTCAAGTGTGTCCTTTGGAATAGCAATGGATAATAATAAACAAACAAAGCAAAGAAAGGCGGATATCGGATGCCAATCAATGGTCTTATACCAATCTCCTAAAATGAAACGGGATATCAGATGCCACTCAATGGTCTTACACTAATCTCCTCAAAAGAAAACAAGAATGAGAAATGAAATGTGGAAGTCAACTGCCAATCTGTCTGGACTTAGGTTAACCCCACAGTATGCTCATAGGAAAACCAATGCCACGTTGCAGGGACTTACAAGGATCCTCACATACAAGAACAATGCAACATGAGATGATGAGAAAGCAAATGCCAACTTGCAGGGACTTACAATTGCAATTTCTCATACAACCAACAAAACAGATTATGATCACAGGAAAACAGATGCCAACTTGCAGGGACTTATAACTGCAACCTCACATACAAACAGATAAAACAAACTATGATCACAGGATAACAGATGCCAACTTACAGGGACTTATAACTGTATCCTCACATACAAACAGATAAAACAGAAGATATGAGTGACCAATGAGGTCTTACACTCTATCCTTCCATATCACAGGAGCAAATGCCAAAGCAATGGACTTACAATTGTCCTCAATGGGCAAACAATAATGATAACATCACAAAACAAATGAGATGATCATGTACTAATGGCAATTGATGATGATGAATGCATAACATACAGGCAAACAAGTGCACATGAAGCAATCAATCAATCAATGAATATCAAACAGCACACTCTATAGCCAAACAAAGGGGGGGCTCACACAAGAGGGTTTGACTTTGAAAGTCCACTGTAATAGGTAAAAAGTCGCTCTTAACCTTGCCATTGAGAGGCTAAGGTGAAGCAGATGAATAGGAGATGAGGGGTGTGCCTCATTGCTTCTATCTCAGGTCAGAGAGAGCATCAAAGAAAGTGTGGGAGTTCAGAAAGTAGGAACTCTCTCCACATTATTGACTCGATTAGATCTTGGGTTTTTATCTCAATGCTTCAACCATGTAATGGGAGCAAAGAGAGGACACACTGAATAGTGGGGGATAGATTGCTTATCCCTACCTTCCACCAATTGCCTTACTTGAAGGACTTTTCCTGCTTGGGACAAATATAAACACACACAGGCATTGCCTCTTAAGGAGGACTTCAGACAGTTTGCCCGGTCAAATAACAGACCGGGTCTCCAGACTACATGAAGAAGAAAGGTTTATACCTCAAAGCAAATGCTAAAAAAGCAAAGCAAGCAAGTTCAAAGAACTTAAGCAACTAAAGTACCTGCAAAAGTCAAACCAATTAGTAAACAGCTCAACAGTCAAAATCAAAAGGAAATGAACCAATAGTCAACCACAGAGGGACCAATTGTGCAAGGCACAAAGACTCAAGTATGTGAGTCACACCTACAAAATAAAGGTTAGCACATGATAAACAATTCAACTCAATCAAATTTGAATGATCTTTGAGGCATTGGTGCTTAACCTGAAACAATAGCTCAATTGTAAGCTCAGAAGACCACTAGGACTAGCCTAGGGTCAAGGATGAAAGAAAAAAGTCAAACAGCAAAGGAAAGTCAACCCAATTCATGTTCAAACATGTAAGAAGTAATCCCAATTGGATCCATATTCAAATCATGCATTATGATCATTTCATATGCAAAAGGATGCAAAGCATGGCAAGAAAGAGCACAAATAGGTCAACAGCAAGACTTCATTCAAAAGTCAACTCAAACAATCTCAAAACTCATGAAATAAATCACACTCAATCCTAACATCTAGCATGGCAAGCATGTCAAATTTCATGGCATTTGGATGAGAGGAAGGCAGTCAATTAAAATCATGAAGTCAAACCAAATTCAAGCATGCACAATGAAGGTCAACAAGCATGGGTCAATTTCAAAAAATCATATCAATTTGAAAACAGAAGAGAAATGAGTGAGGTTAACACCAATGCAAAGCTCAAAGAGTCTAGTTATCACATATGAAATTTCATGGTCATACAATAAGATTTGAGAATTTCACAAAAGATATGGCAATGTGTATCACAAAAAGTCAACAAATGACAAAGCATGGAAGAAAATTCACAATCAAATGGAAAACAGCATGATTAATTCCCAGAAAATTCATACACAAACTAGACATGTGATAGATGATTCATGCAAAATTTCAAGTGATTTGGAGGCCAGGGGACATGTGAACAAAAATCAAGAAAATGCACATCATTGGTGTGACACAAATTGTCACACCCTAGTTCAAAAATTCACAACTAGCAAACCACAAATGAGAAATGTATAAACTCTACATGGAAACAAAGGTCAATGTGTCTAGTTTCACCACAAAAAGTTTCAAGCTCATTGGATACAGCATGGGTATTTCACAAAGAGAATGGCACAAGGTATCATTTATGCACACATGTTAGAAAACCAATTATAATTAAAAATCCAGCCAATGGAAAATTAATTAAAATTCACAATAAAATACAGGACACATTCATGAACATGATGGAAAAAATTGCATGATTTTTGGATAAAAATTGAAAGAGAAATTAATTGTGGAAGTTGGATGAATAATTGGATGAATATGAGCAAAATAGCATGGCAATGGGGTCAAACGTGGGGTCAACCGTGGCATATTTGTAATTAACCCCTCATTAATCAAAACGGTGTGTTTTGGGCAAGGCAAAGGAAATGTTCCTATTGGCTCTCAGCCAATGGAACAGTGCACGGATGAATCAACTCAAATTTTCTGAGTTTCAAAACCCTTAGGGTTTATGCAGCCATGGTTTTCAACATTTAGGTTCATCAATCGATCAGAAACAACAACAAATGAACAGCAACATATATCATAACCATCATGCAACAATCAAACATCCACGACCAAATACAGCAAACACAGAACATGTGGATTTTCTGGGAAAGTTCAAAACAGCAGCAGAGCATATTCATCATTCAATGTTCATCATCAAACCATAAACAATAACATCAACAAACAAGCGTGGCCATGAAACATCAACATTAAGCAGCATCAGCCAACAGCAAAACGAACATCATCATGAAAAAATTCTGGAAAAGGTGTCGGGTTTCAAACAGCAGGGCATGTTCATTATCCAACTTCATGGTTCATCAACCAATCGAAATCAAACAATCATGGCAACCACATAACAACACATTCATAATGCTCATGCAAAATATGTCAACAGCAACCAACACACATGAACTGGATTCTTGAAACAAAATGGCTAGGGTTTATCATGGTGCAGCATGATCTTCATCACCTTCATGCAACTTAAAAAAAATCAACATGCCCAGAATTAAAAATTAAACACACTAATAGCATCATTAAGCATCAGGCAACAAGAATGTGGTATCATATTTCATTAACTCATCATGTCCAAGCCAAATCGATGAAAAATGCATTTGTTCATAAAAATGAAAACCAAGATTTCAGACAGCATAGTTCACCATTTAATGCAAACTAATATTCATTGGAATCAGCATACAACAAACTATCTAAAACATATCATGGCATGGTAAAAGGAGGAGGTCGATTCACTTACTTATTTTTGAAGAAAATGTGAAACAGTGTTGCTTTGGTGATTGCAGTGCAAACAGAAGGCCCTTGTGCTTGGCAATGAAGGATACTTGGCGTAAACAAGCTCAAGAATACTTGGAAAATCTCACAGCTCGATTTGCCATTGTTGAGCTTGATGAAAAACAGAGTGAGAGGACAGGGTTCCAGCAGGGTTTTGATGGTGAAAAGGACTCCTAAATGAGGTTCAAATGATGGAGGATGCAAAGGTTACTCGAGCTCTTTGAATGGTTTGTACAGAAATTGTGTTTTTGCCCAAAATGCAAGATGAGAGTGAGAGTGTTTTTGTGATGGTAGGCTGCAAAAACTAGGGCTGAAATGAGCAGAAGCAAGGCTTTATATCATCTGTTTAGTTTTGGTTTAAGACATGCTAAGCTGGTTTAGTGTGAAATGAAGTATTGGCCATTTTGCTAATTGTACCAAAGTGGATAATGGAGGTGTGTTTGTGGCTGAGTTGGGCTTGGAATGAGCTGTAGACAGACCATGTAAATGCTGTTTTTAGTCTGTACTTGAATTGCTGGCATGGTTTTGTTTGAGTGAAGCTTTTTGCCAAATTTTCAAGTTTGCATCTTTTGGTCCAAAGTGATGATAAAATGGTGGTATGGTTATGATTTTAAGCTTGAAGCAAGTCACAAATGACATATGAAACATTTCCCAATTGGCCAAATTAAGAAAAAGTCAAAGAATCAAAAAGTCAAAGTTTGGTTAAACTTTGATTTTAAATGAAAAAGGTCCAAAAATGCCATTTTGAATGGTAAGGTTTTGATGAATGAAATTTATATTTTTGGAAAGGGGATGAAAAATGTGGTTTGTAGGAAAAAACCCCACCAAATTTGGCCTTATGGTTTGTGGGTTATGGCTCTTTGAAGTTCAAAAATTGGTGAAAATGATTTGATCATATCTTGACAACCACACATGGGATTTGGGTGTTCTTGGACTTTTTGAAAATGGGAGAACAAGATCTTCAACTTTCATGTTGGGCAAAAATTCATTTGAAGCTTGTATCATGATGTAAGTTTAAGATCAAGAAGTTTCCATTTTTGGCAGTTGAAATTACAGGTCCACTTTCTATTTCTGGAAAATTTTCTGATTGACTTGATTTTCTTCCATGATGAGGTTGAACATGATAGATGAGGCTTATACAAGCATGAATGAGCTCCTTCAGATCAATTCTATTCATCAAATCACTGATTAAATCCTCAGTTGACCAAGTTTGACTTTTTCTAGGGTTTTGAGTGACTGGACCACTTCTGATGAATTCCAAACCCTAATTCCTTGAGAACTTGACTTCAAATGATGTCTCAAGTCATATGAACTCTTGATTATGGATCATGGTGCCCAAATTCTACAAGAATGGCCACCATCCATTGCTTTGACTGACTGTTGATTGTCTTTGACCTAATTGCTGATGATTGCTTCAACTGCAAGCAACAAGGTTAGACTGACAATATTTTTGTATTTTTTGAATGATAAACATATGAAAAGCAAGAATATACAAATGCAAAGTATGCCTGGTGATCAAGAAGCAACCCACGAGGCAAACCACCCACTAGGAGGGGACTAAGGCATGCAATGATCCTTGAGACCATGATATGATATGTTATGGGCCATGAGGGATCTTAGGGCCCAAAATTGGGGTCTTACAGATGGTCATCCGTTGATGTCTGGTCACCTCTCTGTTGGTGTCGGTAAACATCGAGTTTCTCCCATTCATCCGTTGATGTCTGGTTGAGTCTTCCCAGTCATCCCTTGATGTCTGGTCACCTCTCTGTTGGTGTCGGTAAACGTCGAGTTTCTCCCATTAATCCGTTGATGTCTGGTTGAGTCTTCCCAGTCATCCGTTGATGTCTGGTCACCTCTCCGTTGGTGTCGGTAAACGTCGAGTTTTTCCCATTCGTCCGTTGACGTCGGGTTATATCTTTTTCCATTCATCCGTTGATGTCTGGTCACCTCTCCGTTGGTGTCGGTAAACGTCGAGCTTCTCCCAGTCATCCGTTGATGTCTGATCACATCTCTGTTGGTGTCGGTAAACGTCGAGTTTCTGCCATTCATCCGTTGATGTCTGGTTGAGTCTTCCCAATCATCCGTTGATGTCTGGTCACCTCTCCGTTGGTGTCGGTAAACGTCGAGTTTTTCCCATTCGTCCATTGACGTCTGGTTGTATCTTTTTCCATTCATCCGTTGATGTCTGGTCACCTCTCCGTTGGTGTCGGTAAACGTCGAGTTTCTCCCATTCATCCGTTGATGTCTGGTTGAGTCTTCCCAGTCATCCGTTGATGTCTGGTCACCTCTCCGTTAGGGTCGGTAAACGTCGAGTTTCTGCCATTCATCCGTTGATGTTTGGTTGAGTCTTCCCAGTCATCCGTTGATGTCTGGTCACCTCTCTATTGGTGTCGGTAAACATCGAGTTTCTCCCATTCATCCGTTGATGTCTGGTTGAGTCTTCCCAGTCATCCCTTGATGTCTGGTCACCTCTCTGTTGGTGTCGATAAACGTCGAGTTTCTCCCATTAATCCGTTGATGTCTGGTTGAGTCTTCCCAGTCATCCGTTGATGTCTGGTCACCTCTCCGTTGGTGTCGGTAAACGTCGAGTTTTTCCCATTCGTCCGTTGACGTCTGGTTGTATCATTTTCCATTCATCCATTGATGTCTGGTCACCTCTCCGTTGGTGTCGGTAAACATCGAGCTTCTCCCAGTCATCCGTTGATGTCTGATCACATCTCTGTTGGTGTCGGTAAACGTCGAGTTTCTGCCATTCATCCGTTGATGTCTGGTTGAGTCTTCCCAATCATCCGTTGATGTCTGGTCACCTCTCCGTTGGTGTCGGTAAACGTCGAGTTTTTCCCATTCGTCCATTGACGTCTGGTTGTATCTTTTTCCATTCATCCGTTGATGTCTGGTCACCTCTCCGTTGGTGTCGGTAAACGTCGAGTTTCTCCCATTCATCCGTTGATGTCTGGTTGAGTCTTCCCAGTCATCCGTTGATGTCTGGTCACCTCTCCGTTAGGGTCGGTAAACGTCGAGTTTCTGCCATTCATCCGTTGATGTCTGGTTGAGTCTTCCCAGTCATCCGTTGATGTCTGGTCACCTCTCTGTTGGTGTAGGTAAACATCGAGTTTCTCCCATTCATCCGTTGATGTCTTGTTGAGTCTTCCCAGTCATCCCTTGATGTCTGGTCACCTCTCTGTTGGTGTCGGTAAACGTCGAGTTTCTCCCATTAATCCGCTGATGTCTGGTTGAGTCTTCCCAGTCATCCGTTGATGTTTGGTCACCTCTCCGTTGGTGTCGGTAAACGTCGAGTTTTTCCCATTCGTCCGTTGACGTCTGGTTATATCTTTTTCCATTCATCCGTTGATGTCTGGTCACCTCTCCGTTGGTGTCGGTAAACGTCGAGCTTCTCCCAGTCATCCGTTGATGTCTGATCACATCTCTGTTGGTGTCGGTAAACGTCGAGTTTCTGCCATTCATCCGTTGATGTCTGGTTGAGTCTTCCCAATCATCCGTTGATGTCTGGTCACCTCTCCGTTGGTGTCGGTAAACGTCGAGTTTTTCCCATTCGTCCATTGACGTCTGGTTGTATCTTTTTCCATTCATCCGTTGATGTCTGGTCACCTCTCCGTTGGTGTCGGTAAACGTCGAGTTTCTCCCATTCATCCGTTGATGTCTGGTTGAGTCTTCCCAGTCATCCGTTGATGTCTGGTCACCTCTTCGTTAGGGTCGGTAAACGTCGAGTTTCTGCCATTCATCCGTTGATGTTTGGTTGAGTCTTCCCAGTCATCCGTTGATGTCTGGTCACCTCTCTGTTGGTGTCGGTAAACATCGAGTTTCTCCCATTCATCCGTTGATGTCTGGTTGAGTCTTCCCAGTCATCCCTTGATGTCTGGTCACCTCTCTGTTGGTGTCGATAAACGTCGAGTTTCTCCCATTAATCCGTTGATGTCTGGTTGAGTCTTCCCAGTCATCCGTTGATGTCTGGTCACCTCTCCGTTGGTGTCGGTAAACGTCGAGTTTTTCCCATTCGTCCGTTGACGTCTGGTTGTATCTTTTTCCATTCATCCGTTGATGTCTGGTCACCTCTCCGTTGGTGTCGGTAAACATCGAGCTTCTCCCAGTCATCCGTTGATGTCTGATCACATCTCTGTTGGTGTCGGTAAACGTCGAGTTTCTGCCATTCATCCGTTGATGTCTGGTTGAGTCTTCCCAATCATCCGTTGATGTCTGGTCACCTCTCCGTTGGTGTCGGTAAACGTCGAGTTTTTCCCATTCGTCCATTGACGTCTGGTTGTATCTTTTTCCATTCATCCGTTGATGTCTGGTCACCTCTCCGTTGGTGTCGGTAAACGTCGAGTTTCTCCCATTCATCCGTTGATGTCTGGTTGAGTCTTCCCAGTCATCCGTTGATGTCTGGTCACCTCTCCGTTAGGGTCGGTAAACGTCGAGTTTCTGCCATTCATCCGTTGATGTCTGGTTGAGTCTTCCCAGTCATCCGTTGATGTCTGGTCACCTCTCTGTTGGTGTAGGTAAACATCGAGTTTCTCCCATTCATCCGTTGATGTCTGGTTGAGTCTTCCCAGTCATCCCTTGATGTCTGGTCACCTCTCTGTTGGTGTCGGTAAACGTCGAGTTTCTCCCATTAATCCGTTGATGTCTGGTTGAGTCTTCCCAGTCATCCGTTGAAGTCTGGTCACCTCTCCGTTGGTGTCGGTAAACGTCGAGTTTTTCCCATTCGTCCGTTGACGTCTGGTTGTATCTTTTTCCATTCATCCGTTGATGTCTGGTCACCTCTCCGTTGGTGTCGGTAAACGTCGAGCTTCTCCCAGTCATCCGTTGATGTTTGATCACATCTTTGTTGGTGTCGGTAAATGTCGAGTTTCTGCCATTCATCCGTTGATGTCTGGTTGAGTCTTCCCAATCATCCGTTGATGTCTGGTCACCTCTCCGTTGGTGTCGGTAAACGTCGAGTTTTTCCCATTCGTCCATTGACGTCTGGTTGTATCTTTTTCCATTCATCCGTTGATGTCTGGTCACCTCTCCGTTGGTGTCGGTAAACGTCGAGTTTCTCCCATTCATCCGTTGATGTCTGGTTGAGTCTTCCCAGTCATCCGTTGATGTCTGGTCACCTCTCAGTTGGTGTCGATAAACGTCGAGCTTCTCCCAGTCATCCGTTGATGTCTGGTTACATCTCTGTTGGTGTCGGTAAACGTCGAGTTTCTGCCATTCATCCGTTGATGTCTGGTTGAGTCTTCCCAGTCATCCGTTGATGTCTGGTCACCTCTTCGTTGGTGTCGGTAAACATCGAGTTTCTCCCATTCATCCGTTGATGTATGGTTGAGTCTTCCCAGTCATCTATTGATGTCTGGTCACCTCTCCATTAGGGTCGGTAAACGTCGAGTTTTTCCCATTCGTCCGTTGATGTCTGGTTGTATCTTTTTCCAGTCATCCGTTGATGTCTGGTCACCTCTCCGTTGGTGTCGGTAAACGTCGAGCTTCTCCCAGTCATCCGTGGATGTCTGGTCACCTCTCCGTTGGTGTCGGTAAACGTCGAGTTTTTCCCATTCATCCATTGATGTCTGGTTGAGTCTTCCCAGTCATCCGTTGATGTCTGGTCACCTCTCCGTTGGTGACGGTAAACGTCGAGTTTTTCCCATTTGTCCGTTGACGTCTGGTTGTATCTCTTTCTCCCATTCATCCGTTGATGTCTGGTTGAGTCTTCCCGGTCATCCGTTGATGTCTGGTAACCTCTACGTTGGTGACGGTAAACGTCGAGTTTTTCCCATTCGTCCGTTGACGTCTGGTTGTATCTTTTTCCATTCATCCATTGATGTCTGGTCACCTCTCCATTGGTGTCGGTAAACGTCGAGTTTTTCCCATTCGTCCGTTGACGTCTGGTTGTATCTCTTTCTCCCATTCGTCCATTGATGTATGGTTGAGTCTTCCCATTCATCCGTTGATGTCTGGTCACCTCTCCGTTAGTGTCGGTAAACGTCGAGTTTTTCCCATTCGTCCGTTGACGTCTGGTTGTATCTTTTTCCATTCATCCGTTGATGTCTGGTCACCTCTCCGTTGGTGTCGGTAAACGTCGAGTTTTTCCAATTCGTTCGTTGACGTCTGGTTGTATCTCTTTCTCCCATTCGTCCGTTGATGTCTGGTTGAGTCTTCCCAGTCATCCGTTGATGTCTGGTCACCTCTCCGTTTGTGTCGGTAAACGTCGAGTTTTTCCCATTCGTCCGTTGACGTCTGGTTGTATCTTTTTCCATTCATCCGTTGATGTCTGGTCACCTCTCCGTTGGTGTCGGTAAACGTCGAGCTTCTCCCAATCATCCGTTGATGTCTGATCACATCTCTGTTGGTGTCGGTAAACGTCGAGTTTCTGCCATTCATCCGTTGATGTCTGGTTGAGTCTTCCCAATCATCCGTTGATGTCTGGTCACCTCTCCGTTGGTGTGGGTAAACGTCGAGTTTTTCCCATCCGTCCATTGACGTCTGGTTGTATCTTTTTCCATTCATCCGTTGATGTCTGGTCACCTCTCCGTTGGTGTCGGTAAACGTCGAGTTTCTCCCATTCATCCGTTGATGTCTGGTTGAGTCTTCCCAATCATCCGTTGATGTCTGGTCACCTCTCCGTTAGGGTCGGTAAACGTCGAGTTTCTGCCATTCATCCGTTGATGTCTGGTTGAGTCTTCCCAGTCATCCGTTGATGTTTGGTCACCTCTTCGTTGGTGTCGGTAAACATCGAGTTTCTCCCATTCATCCGTTGATGTATGGTTGAGTCTTCCCAGTCATCTGTTGATGTCTGGTCACCTCTCCGTTAGGGTCGGTAAACTTCGAGTTTTTCCCATTCGTCCGTTGATGTCTGGTTGTATATTTTTCCATTCATCCGTTGATGTTTGGTCACCTCTCCGTTGGTGTCGGTAAACGTCGAGCTTCTCCCAGTCATCCGTTGATGTCTGCTCACCTCTCCGTTGGTGTCGGTAAACGTCGAGTTTTTCCCATTCACCCGTTGATGTCTGGTTGAGTCTTCCCAGTCATCCGTTGATGTCTGGTCACCTCTCCGTTGGTGACGGTAAACGTCGAGTTTTTCCCATTCGTCCGTTGACGTCTGGTTGTATCTCTTTCTCCCATTCATCCGTTGATGTCTGGTTGAGTCTTCCCGGTCATCCGTTGATGTCTGGTCACCTCTACGTTGGTGTCGGTAAACGTCGAGTTTTTCCCATTCGTCCGTTGACGTCTGGTTGTATATTTTTCCATTCATCCGTTGATTTCTGGTCACCTCTCCGTTGGTGTCGGTAAACGTCGAGTTTTTCCCATTCGTCCGTTGACGTCTGGTTGTATCTCTTTCTCCCATTCGTCCGTTGATGTATGGTTGAGTCTTCCCGGTCATCCGTTGATGTATGGTCACCTCTACATTGGTGTCGGTAAACGTCGAGTTTTTCCCATTCGTCCGTTGACGTCTGGTTGTATCTTTTTCCATTCATCCGTTGATGTCTGGTCACCTGTCTGTGGGTGTCGGTAAACGTCGAGTTTTTCCCATTCGTCCGTTGACGTATGGTTGTATCTCTTTCTCCCATTCGTCCGTTGATGTATGGTTGAGTCTTCCCATTCATCCGTTGATGTCTGGTGACCTCTCCATTGGTGTCAGTAAACGTCGAGTTTTTCCCATTCTTCCGTTGACGTCTGGTTGTATCTTTTTCCATTCATCCGTTGATGTCTGGTCACCTCTCCGTTGGTGTCGGTAAACGTCGAGTTTCTCCCATTCATCCGTTGATGTATGGTTGAGTCTTCCCAGTCATCGGTTGATGTCTGGTCACCTCTCCGTTGGTGTCGGTAAACGTCGAGAGTTTCCCATTCGTCCGTTGACGTCTGGTTGTATCTTTTTCCATTCATCCATTGATGTCAGGTCACCTCTCCGTTAGTGTCGGTAAACGTCAAGCTTCTCCCAATCATCCGTTGATGTCTGGTCACCTCTCCGTTGGTGTCGGTAAACGTCGAGTTTCTCCCATTCATCCGTTGATGTCTGGTTGAGTCTTCCCAGTCATCCGTTGATGTCTGGTCACCTCTCCGTTGGTGTCAGTAAACGTCGAGTTTTTCCCATTCGTCTGTTGATGTCTGGTTGTATCTTTTTCCATTCATCAGTTGATGTCTGGTCACCTCTCCGTTGGTGTCGGTAAACGTCGAGTTTCTCCCATTCATCCGTTGATGTCTGGTTGAGTCTTCCCAGTCATCCGTTGATGTCTGGTCACCTCTCTGTTGGTGTCGGTAAACGTCGAGTTTCTCCCATTCATCCGTTGACGTCTGGTTGTATCTTTTTCCAATCATCCGTTGATGTTTGGTCACCTCTCCGTTGGTGTCAGTAAACGTCGAGTTTCTCCCATTCATCCGTTGACGTCTGGTTGTATATTTTTCCAGTCATCCGTTGATGTCTGGTCACCTCTCCGTTGGTGTCGGTAATCGTTGAGCTTCTCCCAGTCATCGGTTGATGTCTGGTCACCTCTCCGTTGGTATCGGTAAACGTCGAGTTTCTCCCATTCATCCGTTGATGTCTGGTTGAGTCTTCCCAGTCATCCCTTGATGTCTGGTCACCTCTCTGTTGGTGTCGGTAAACGTCGAGTTTCTCCCATTCATCCGTTGATGTCTGGTTGAGTCTTCCCAGTCATCCGTTGATGTCTGGTCACCTCTCCGTTGGTGACGGTAAACGTCGAGTTTTTCCCATTCGTCCGTTGATGTCTGGTTGTATCTTTTTCCATTCATCCGTTGACGTCTGGTCACCTCTCCGTGGGTGTCGGAAAACGTCGAGCTTCTCCCAGTCATCCGTTGATGTCTGGTCACCTCTCCGTTGGTGTCGGTAAACGTCGAGTTTCTCCCATTCATCCGTTGATGTCTGGTTGAGTCTTCCCAGTCATCCGTTGATGTCTGGTCACCTCTCTGTTGGTGTCGGTAAACATCGAGTTTCTCCCATTCATCCGTTGATGTCTGGTTGACTCTTCCCAGTCATCCCTTGATGTCTGGTCACCTCTCTGTTGGTGTCGGTAAACGTCGAGTTTCTCCCATTAATCCGTTGATGTCTGGTTGAGTCTTCCCAGTCATCCGTTGATGTCTGGTCACCTCTCCGTTGGTGTCGGTAAAGGTCGAGTTTTTCCCATTCGTCTGTTGACGTCTGGTTGTATCTTTTTCCATTCATCCGTTGATGTCTGGTCACCTCTCCGTTGGTGTCGGTAAACGTCGAACTTCTCCCAGTCATCCGTTGATGTCTGATCACATCTCTGTTGGTGTCGGTAAACGTCGAGTTTCTGCCATTCATCCGTTGATTTCTGGTTGAGTCTTCCCAATCATCCGTTGATGTCTGGTCACCTCTCCGTTGGTGTCGGTAAACGTCGAGTTTTTCCCATTCGTCCATTGACGTCTGGTTGTATCTTTTTCCATTCATCTGTTGATGTCTGGTCACCTCTCCGTTGGTGTCGGTAAACGTCGAGTTTTTCCCATTCGTCCGTTGACGTCTGGTTGTATCTCTTTCTCCCATTCGTCCGTTGATGTCTGGTTGAGTCTTCCCGGTCATCCGTTGATGTCTGGTCACCTCTACGTTGGTGTCGGTAAACGTCGAGTTTTTCCCATTCGTCCGTTGACGTCTGGTTGTATATTTTTCCATTCATTCGTTGATGTCTGGTCACCTCTCCGTTGGTGTCGGTAAACGTCGAGTTTTTCCCATTCGTCCATTGACGTCTGGTTGTATCTTTTTCCATTCATCTGTTGATGTCTGGTCACCTCTCCGTTGGTGTCGGTAAACGTCGAGTTTTTCCATTCGTCCGTTGACGTCTGGTTGTATCTCTTTCTCCCATTCGTCCGTTGATGTCTGGTTGAGTCTTCCCGGTCATCCGTTGATGTCTGGTCACCTCTACGTTGGTGTCGGTAAACGTCGAGTTTTTCCCATTCGTCCGTTGACGTCTGGTTGTATATTTTTCCATTCATCCGTTGATTTCTGGTCACCTCTCCGTTGGTGTCGGTAAACGTCGAGTTTTTCCCATTCGTCCGTTGACGTCTGGTTGTATCTCTTTCTCCCATTCGTCCGTTGATGTATGGTTGAGTCTTCCCGGTCATCCGTTGATGTATGGTCACCTCTACGTTGGTGTCGGTAAACGTCGAGTTTTTCCCATTCGTCCGTTGACGTCTGGTTGTATCTTTTTCCATTCATCCGTTGATGTCTGGTCACCTGTCTGTGGGTGTCGGTAAACGTCGAGTTTTTCCCATTCGTCCGTTGACGTATGGTTGTATCTCTTTCTCCCATTTGTCCGTTGATGTATGGTTGAGTCTTCCCATTCATCCGTTGATGTCTGGTCACCTCTCCATTGGTGTCAGTAAACGTCGAGTTTTTCCCATTCTTCCGTTGACATCTGGTTGTATCTTTTTCCATTCATCCGTTGATGTCTGGTCACCTCTCCGTTGGTGTCGGTAAACGTCGAGTTTCTCCCATTCATCCGTTGATGTATGGTTGAGTCTTCCCAGTCATCGGTTGATGTCTGGTCACCTCTCCGTTGGTGTCGGTAAACGTCGAGAGTTTCCCATTCGTCCGTTGACGTCTGGTTGTATCTTTTTCCATTCATCCATTGATGTCTGGTCACCTCTCCGTTAGTGTCGGTAAACGTCAAGCTTCTCCCAATCATCCGTTGATGTCTGGTCACCTCTCCGTTGGTGTCGGTAAACGTCGAGTTTCTCCCATTCATCCGTTGATGTCTGGTTGAGTCTTCCCAGTCATCCGTTGATGTCTGGTCACCTCTCCGTTGGTGTCAGTAAACGTCGAGTTTTTCCCATTCGTCTGTTGATGTCTGGTTGTATCTTTTTCCATTCATCAGTTGATGTCTGGTCACCTCTCCGTTGGTGTCGGTAAACGTCGAGTTTCTCCCATTCATCCGTTGATGTCTGGTTGAGTCTTCCCAGTCATCCGT
This sequence comes from Lathyrus oleraceus, assembly GCF_024323335.1. NCBI lineage: Eukaryota > Viridiplantae > Streptophyta > Magnoliopsida > Fabales > Fabaceae > Lathyrus > Lathyrus oleraceus. The sequence continues at coordinate 82,304 of NW_026112483.1, forward strand.
TGATGTCTGGTCACCTCTCCGTTGGTGTCAGTAAACGTCGAGTTTTTCCCATTCGTCTGTTGATGTCTGGTTGTATCTTTTTCCATTCATCAGTTGATGTCTGGTCACCTCTCCGTTGGTGTCGGTAAACGTCGAGTTTCTCCCATTCATCCGTTGATGTCTGGTTGAGTCTTCCCAGTCATCCGTTGATGTCTGGTCACCTCTCTGTTGGTGTCGGTAAACGTCGAGTTTCTCCCATTCATCCGTTGACGTCTGGTTGTATCTTTTTCCAGTCATCCGTTGATGTTTGGTCACCTCTCCGTTGGTGTCAGTAAACGTCGAGTTTCTCCCATTCATCCGTTGACGTCTGGTTGTATATTTTTCCAGTCATCCGTTGATGTCTGGTCACCTCTCCGTTGGTGTCGGTAATCGTTGAGCTTCTCCCAGTCATCGGTTGATGTCTGGTCACCTCTCCGTTGGTATCGGTAAACGTCGAGTTTCTCCCATTCATCCGTTGATGTCTGGTTGAGTCTTCCCAGTCATCCCTTGATGTCTGGTCACCTCTCTGTTGGTGTCGGTAAACGTCGAGTTTCTCCCATTCATCCGTTGATGTCTGGTTGAGTCTTCCCAGTCATCCGTTGATGTCTGGTCACCTCTCCGTTGGTGACGGTAAACGTCGAGTTTTTCCCATTCGTCCGTTGATGTCTGGATGTATCTTTTTCCATTCATCCGTTGACGTCTGGTCACCTCTCCGTGGGTGTCGGAAAACGTCGAGCTTCTCCCAGTCATCCGTTGATGTCTGGTCACCTCTCCGTTGGTGTCGGTAAACGTCGAGTTTCTCCCATTCATCCGTTGATGTCTGGTTGAGTCTTCCCAGTCATCCGTTGATGTCTGGTCACCTCTCTGTTGGTGTCGGTAAACATCGAGTTTCTCCCATTCATCCGTTGATGTCTGGTTGACTCTTCCCAGTCATCCCTTGATGTCTGGTCACCTCTCTGTTGGTGTCGGTAAACGTCGAGTTTCTCCCATTAATCCGTTGATGTCTGGTTGAGTCTTCCCAGTCATCCGTTGATGTCTGGTCACCTCTCCGTTGGTGTCGGTAAAGGTCGAGTTTTTCCCATTCGTCTGTTGACGTCTGGTTGTATCTTTTTCCATTCATCCGTTGATGTCTGGTCACCTCTCCGTTGGTGTCGGTAAACGTCGAACTTCTCCCAGTCATCCGTTGGTGTCTGATCACATCTCTGTTGGTGTCGGTAAACGTCGAGTTTCTGCCATTCATCCGTTGATTTCTGGTTGAGTCTTCCCAATCATCCGTTGATGTCTGGTCACCTCTCCGTTGGTGTCGGTAAACGTCGAGTTTTTCCCATTCGTCCATTGACGTCTGGTTGTATCTTTTTCCATTCATCTGTTGATGTCTGGTCACCTCTCCGTTGGTGTCGGTAAACGTCGAGTTTTTCCCATTCGTCCGTTGACGTCTGGTTGTATCTCTTTCTCCCATTCGTCCGTTGATGTCTGGTTGAGTCTTCCCGGTCATCCGTTGATGTCTGGTCACCTCTACGTTGGTGTCGGTAAACGTCGAGTTTTTCCCATTCGTCCGTTGACGTCTGGTTGTATATTTTTCCATTCATTCGTTGATGTCTGGTCACCTCTCCGTTGGTGTCGGTAAACGTCGAGTTTTTCCCATTCGTCCATTGACGTCTGGTTGTATCTTTTTCCATTCATCTGTTGATGTCTGGTCACCTCTCCGTTGGTGTCGGTAAACGTCGAGTTTTTCCCATTCGTCCGTTGACGTCTGGTTGTATCTCTTTCTCCCATTCGTCCGTTGATGTCTGGTTGAGTCTTCCCGGTCATCCGTTGATGTCTGGTCACCTCTACGTTGGTGTCGGTAAACGTCGAGTTTTTCCCATTCGTCCGTTGACGTCTGGTTGTATATTTTTCCATTCATCCGTTGATTTCTGGTCACCTCTCCGTTGGTGTCGGTAAACGTCGAGTTTTTCCCATTCGTCCGTTGACGTCTGGTTGTATCTCTTTCTCCCATTCGTCCGTTGATGTATGGTTGAGTCTTCCCGGTCATCCGTTGATGTATGGTCACCTCTACGTTGGTGTCGGTAAACGTCGAGTTTTTCCCATTCGTCCGTTGACGTCTGGTTGTATCTTTTTCCATTCATCCGTTGATGTCTGGTCACCTGTCTGTGGGTGTCGGTAAACGTCGAGTTTTTCCCATTCGTCCGTTGACGTATGGTTGTATCTCTTTCTCCCATTTGTCCGTTGATGTATGGTTGAGTCTTCCCATTCATCCGTTGATGTCTGGTCACCTCTCCATTGGTGTCAGTAAACGTCGAGTTTTTCCCATTCTTCCGTTGACATCTGGTTGTATCTTTTTCCATTCATCCGTTGATGTCTGGTCACCTCTCCGTTGGTGTCGGTAAACGTCGAGTTTCTCCCATTCATCCGTTGATGTCTGGTTGAGTCTTCCCAGTCATCCGTTGATGTCTGGTCACCTCTCTGTTGGTGTCGGTAAACGTCGAGTTTCTCCCATTCATCCGTTGACGTCTGGTTGTATCTTTTTCCAGTCATCCGTTGATGTTTGGTCACCTCTCCGTTGGTGTCAGTAAACGTCGAGTTTCTCCCATTCATCCGTTGACGTCTGGTTGTATATTTTTCCAGTCATCCGTTGATGTCTGGTCACCTCTCCGTTGGTGTCGGTAATCGTTGAGCTTCTCCCAGTCATCGGTTGATGTCTGGTCACCTCTCCGTTGGTATCGGTAAACGTCGAGTTTCTCCCATTCATCCGTTGATGTCTGGTTGAGTCTTCCCAGTCATCCCTTGATGTCTGGTCACCTCTCTGTTGGTGTCGGTAAACGTCGAGTTTCTCCCATTCATCCGTTGATGTCTGGTTGAGTCTTCCCAGTCATCCGTTGATGTCTGGTCACCTCTCCGTTGGTGACGGTAAACGTCGAGTTTTTCCCATTCGTCCGTTGATGTCTGGTTGTATCTTTTTCCATTCATCCGTTGACGTCTGGTCACCTCTCCGTGGGTGTCGGAAAACGTCGAGCTTCTCCCAGTCATCCGTTGATGTCTGGTCACCTCTCCGTTGGTGTCGGTAAACGTCGAGTTTCTCCCATTCATCCGTTGATGTCTGGTTGAGTCTTCCCAGTCATCCGTTGATGTCTGGTCACCTCTCTGTTGGTGTCGGTAAACATCGAGTTTCTCCCATTCATCCGTTGGTGTCTGGTTGACTCTTCCCAGTCATCCCTTGATGTCTGGTCACCTCTCTGTTGGTGTCGGTAAACGTCGAGTTTCTCCCATTAATCTGTTGATGTCTGGTTGAGTCTTCCCAGTCATCCGTTGATGTCTGGTCACCTCTCCGTTGGTGTCGGTAAAGGTCGAGTTTTTCCCATTCGTCTGTTGACGTCTGGTTGTATCTTTTTCCATTCATCCGTTGATGTCTGGTCACCTCTCCGTTGGTGTCGGTAAACGTCGAACTTCTCCCAGTCATCCGTTGGTGTCTGATCACATCTCTGTTGGTGTCGGTAAACGTCGAGTTTCTGCCATTCATCCGTTGATTTCTGGTTGAGTCTTCCCAATCATCCGTTGATGTCTGGTCACCTCTCCGTTGGTGTCGGTAAACGTCGAGTTTTTCCCATTCGTCCATTGACGTCTGGTTGTATCTTTTTCCATTCATCTGTTGATGTCTGGTCACCTCTCCGTTGGTGTCGGTAAACGTCGAGTTTTTCCCATTCGTCCGTTGACGTCTGGTTGTATCTCTTTCTCCCATTCGTCCGTTGATGTCTGGTTGAGTCTTCCCGGTCATCCGTTGATGTCTGGTCACCTCTACGTTGGTGTCGGTAAACGTCGAGTTTTTCCCATTCGTCCGTTGACGTCTGGTTGTATATTTTTCCATTCATTCGTTGATGTCTGGTCACCTCTCCGTTGGTGTCGGTAAACGTCGAGTTTTTCCCATTCGTCCATTGACGTCTGGTTGTATCTTTTTCCATTCATCTGTTGATGTCTGGTCACCTCTCCGTTGGTGTCGGTAAACGTCGAGTTTTTCCCATTCGTCCGTTGACGTCTGGTTGTATCTCTTTCTCCCATTCGTCCGTTGATGTCTGGTTGAGTCTTCCCGGTCATCCGTTGATGTCTGGTCACCTCTACGTTGGTGTCGGTAAACGTCGAGTTTTTCCCATTCGTCCGTTGACGTCTGGTTGTATATTTTTCCATTCATCCGTTGATTTCTGGTCACCTCTCCGTTGGTGTCGGTAAACGTCGAGTTTTTCCCATTCGTCCGTTGACGTCTGGTTGTATCTCTTTCTCCCATTCGTCCGTTGATGTATGGTTGAGTCTTCCCGGTCATCCGTTGATGTATGGTCACCTCTACGTTGGTGTCGGTAAACGTCGAGTTTTTCCCATTCGTCCGTTGACGTCTGGTTGTATCTTTTTCCATTCATCCGTTGATGTCTGGTCACCTGTCTGTGGGTGTCGGTAAACGTCGAGTTTTTCCCATTCGTCCGTTGACGTATGGTTGTATCTCTTTCTCCCATTTGTCCGTTGAGGTATGGTTGAGTCTTCCCATTCATCCGTTGATGTCTGGTCACCTCTCCATTGGTGTCAGTAAACGTCGAGTTTTTCCCATTCTTCCGTTGACATCTGGTTGTATCTTTTTCCATTCATCCGTTGATGTCTGGTCACCTCTCCGTTGGTGTCGGTAAACGTCGAGTTTCTCCCATTCATCCGTTGATGTATGGTTGAGTCTTCCCAGTCATCCGTTGATGTCTGGTCACCTCTCCGTTGGTGTCAGTAAACGTCGAGTTTTTCCCATTCGTCTGTTGATGTCTGGTTGTATCTTTTTCCATTCATCAGTTGATGTCTGGTCACCTCTCCGTTGGTGTCGGTAAACGTCGAGTTTCTCCCATTCATCCGTTGATGTCTGGTTGAGTCTTCCCAGTCATCCGTTGATGTCTGGTCACCTCTCTGTTGGTGTCGGTAAACGTCGAGTTTCTCCCATTCATCCGTTGACGTCTGGTTGTATCTTTTTCCAGTCATCCGTTAATGTTTGGTCACCTCTCCGTAGGTGTCAGTAAACGTCGAGTTTCTCCCATTCATCCGTTGACGTCTGGTTGTATATTTTTCCAGTCATCCGTTGATGTCTGGTCACCTCTCCGTTGGTGTCGGTAATCGTTGAGCTTCTCCCAGTCATCGGTTGATGTCTGGTCACCTCTCCGTTGGTATCGGTAAACGTCGAGTTTCTCCCATTCATCCGTTGATGTCTGGTTGAGTCTTCCCAGTCATCCCTTGATGTCTGGTCACCTCTCTATTGGTGTCGGTAAACGTCGAGTTTCTCCCATTCATCCGTTGATGTCTGGTTGAGTCTTCCCAGTCATCCGTTGATGTCTGGTCACCTCTCCGTTGGTGACGGTAAACGTCGAGTTTTTCCCATTCGTCCGTTGATGTCTGGTTGTATCTTTTTCCATTCATCCGTTGACGTCTGGTCACCTCTCCGTGGGTGTCGGTAAACGTCGAGCTTCTCCCAGTCATCCGTTGATGTCTGGTCACCTCTCCGTTGGTGTCGGTAAACGTCGAGTTTCTCCCATTCATCCGTTGATGTCTGGTTGAGTCTTCCCAGTCATCCGTTGATGTCTGGTCACCTCTCTGTTGGTGTCGGTAAACATCGAGTTTCTCCCATTCATCCGTTGATGTCTGGTTGACTCTTTCCAGTCATCCCTTGATGTCTGGTCACCTCTCTGTTGGTGTCGGTAAACGTCGAGTTTCTCCCATTAATCCGTTGATGTCTGGTTGAGTCTTCCCAGTCATCCGTTGATGTCTGGTCACCTCTCCGTTGGTGTCGGTAAAGGTCGAGTTTTTCCCATTCGTCTGTTGACGTCTGGTTGTATCTTTTTCCATTCATCCGTTGATGTCTGGTCACCTCTCCGTTGGTGTCGGTAAACGTCGAACTTCTCCCAGTCATCCGTTGATGTCTGATCACATCTCTGTTGGTGTCGGTAAACGTCGAGTTTCTGCCATTCATCCGTTGATTTCTGGTTGAGTCTTCCCAATCATCCGTTGATGTCTGGTCACCTCTCCGTTGGTGTCGGTAAACGTCGAGTTTTTCCCATTCGTCCATTGACGTCTGGTTGTATCTTTTTCCATTCATCTGTTGATGTCTGGTCACCTCTCCGTTGGTGTCGGTAAACGTCGAGTTTTTCCCATTCGTCCGTTGACGTCTGGTTGTATCTCTTTCTCCCATTCGTCCGTTGATGTCTGGTTGAGTCTTCCCAGTCATCCGTTGATGTCTGGTCACCTCTCCGTTGGTGTCGGTAAATGTCGAGTTTTTCCCATTCGTCCGTTGACGTCTGGTTGTATCTTTTTCCATTCATCCGTTGATGTCTGGTCACCTCTCCGTTGGTGTCGGTAAACGTCGAGCTTCTCCCAGTCATCCGTTGATGTCTGATCACATCTCTGTTGGTGTCGGTAAACGTCGAGTTTCTCCCATTCATCCGTTGATGTCTGGTTGAGTCTTCCCAGTCATCCGTTGATGTCTGGTCACCTCTCAGTTGGTGTCGATAAATGTCGAGCTTCTCCCAGTCATCCGTTGATGTCTGGTCACATCTCTGTTGGTGTCGGTAAACGTCGAGTTTCTGCCATTCATCCGTTGATGTCTGGTTGAGTCTTCCCAGTCATCCGTTGATGTCTGGTCACCTCTTCGTTGGTGTCGGTAAACATCGAGTTTCTCCCATTCATCCGTTGATGTATGGTTGAGTCTTCTCAGTCATCTATTGATGTCTGGTCACCTCTCCGTTAGGGTCGGTAAACGTCGAGTTTTTCCCATTCGTCCGTTGATGTCTGGTTGTATCTTTTTCCAGTCATCCGTTGATGTCTGGTCACCTCTCCGTTGGTGTCAGTAAACGTCGAGCTTCTCCCAGTCATCCGTTGATATCTGGTCACCTTTCCGTTGGTGTCGATAAACGTCGAGTTTTTCCCATTCATCCGTTGATGTCTGGTTGAGTCTTCCCAGTCATCCGTTGATGTCTGGTCACCTCTCCGTTGGTGACGGTAAACGTCGAGTTTTTCCCATTCGTCCATTGACGTCTGGTTGTATCTCTTTCTCCCATTCATCCGTTGATGTCTGGTTGAGTCTTCCCGGTCATCCGTTGATGTCTGGTCACCTCTACGTTGGTGACGGTAAACGTCGAGTTTTTCCCATTCGTCCGTTGACGTCTGGTTGTATCTTTTTCCATTCATCCATTGATGTCTGGTCACCTCTACATTGGTGTCGGTAAACGTCGAGTTTTTCCCATTCGTCCGTTGACGTCTGGTTGTATCTCTTTCTCCCATTCGTCCACTGATGTATGGTTGAGTCTTCCCATTCATCCGTTGATGTCTGGTCACCTCTCCGTTGGTGTCGGTAAACGTCGAGTTTTTCCCATTCGTCCGTTGACGTCTGGTTGTATCTTTTTCCATTCATCCGTTGATGTCTGGTCACCTCTCCGTTGGTGTCGGTAAACGTCGAGCTTCTCCCAGTCATCCGTTGATGTCTGATCACATCTCTGTTGGTGTCGGTAAACGTCGAGTTTCTGCCATTCATCCGTTGATGTCTGGTTGAGTCTTCCCAATCATCCGTTGATGTCTGGTCACCTCTCCGTTGGTGTCGGTAAACGTCGAGTTTTTCCCATTCGTCCATTGACGTCTGGTTGTATCTTTTTCCATTCATCCGTTGATGTCTGGTCACCTCTCCGTTGGTGTCGGTAAACGTCGAGTTTCTCCCATTCATCCGTTGATGTCTGGTTGAGTCTTCCCAGTCATCCGTTGATGTCTGGTCACCTCTCAGTGGGTGTCGATAAATGTCGAGCTTCTCCCAGTCATCCGTTGATGTCTGGTCACATCTCTGTTGGTGTCGGTAAACGTCGAGTTTCTGCCATTCATCCGTTGATGTCTGGTTGAGTCTTCCCAGTCATCCGTTGATGTCTGGTCACCTCTTCGTTGGTGTCGGTAAACATCGAGTTTCTCCCATTCATCCGTTGATGTATGGTTGAGTCTTCTCAGTCATCTATTGATGTCTGGTCACCTCTCTGTTAGGGTCGGTAAACGTCGAGTTTTTCCCATTCGTCCGTTGACGTCTGGTTGTATCTTTTTCCATTCATCCATTGATGTCTGGTCACCTCTCCGTTAGTGTCGGTAAACGTCAAGCTTCTCCCAATCATCCGTTGATGTCTGGTCACCTCTCCGTTGGTGTCGGTAAACTTCGAGTTTCTCCCATTCATCCGTTGATGTCTGGTTGAGTCTTCCCAGTCATCCGTTGATGTCTGGTCACCTCTCCGTTGGTGTCAGTAAACGTCGAGTTTTTCCCATTCGTCTGTTGACGTCTGGTTGTATCTTTTTCCATTCATCAGTTGATGTCTGGTCACCTCTCCGTTGGTGTCGGTAAACGTCGAGTTTCTCCCATTCATCCGTTGATGTCTGGTTGAGTCTTCCCAGTCATCCGTTGATGTCTGGTCACCTCTCTGTTGGTGTCGGTAACCGTCGAGTTTCTCCCATTCATCCGTTGACGTCTGGTTGTATCTTTTTCCAGTCATCCGTTGATGTTTGGTCACCTCTCCGTTGGTGTCAGTAAACGTCGAGTTTCTCCCATTCATCCGTTGACGTCTGGTTGTATATTTTTCCAGTCATCCGTTGATGTCTGGTCACCTCTCCGTTGGTGTCGGTAATCGTCGAGCTTCTCCCAGTCATCGGTTGATGTCTGGTCACCTCTCCGTTGGTATCGGTAAACGTCGAGTTTCTCCCATTCATCCGTTGATGTCTGGTTGAGTCTTCCCAGTCATCCCTTGATGTCTGGTCACCTCTCTGTTGGTGTCGGTAAACGTCGAGTTTCTCCCATTCATCCGTTGATGCCAGGTTGAGTCTTCCCAGTCATCCGTTGATGTCTGGTCACCTCTCCGTTGGTGACGGTAAACGTCGAGTTTTTCCCATTCGTCCGTTGATGTCTGGTTGTATCTTTTTCCATTCATCCGTTGACGTCTGGTCACCTCTCCGTGGGTGTCGGTAAACGTCGAGCTTCTCCCAGTCATCCGTTGATGTCTGGTCACCTCTCCGTTGGTGTCGGTAAACGTCGAGTTTCTCCCATTCATCCGTTGATGTCTGGTTGAGTCTTCCCAGTCATCCGTTGATGTCTGGTCACCTCTCTGTTGGTGTCGGTAAACATCGAGTTTCTCCCATTCATCCGTTGATGTCTGGTTGACTCTTCCCAGTCATCCCTTGATGTCTGGTCACCTCTCTGTTGGTGTCGGTAAACGTCGAGTTTCTCCCATTAATCCGTTGATGTCTGGTTGAGTCTTCCCAGTCATCCGTTGATGTCTGGTCACCTCTCCGTTGGTGTCGGTAAAGGTCGAGTTTTTCCCATTCGTCTGTTGACGTCTGGTTGTATCTTTTTCCATTCATCCTTTGATGTCTGGTCACCTCTCCGTTGGTGTCGGTAAACGTCGAACTTCTCCCAGTCATCCGTTGATGTCTGATCACATCTCTGTTGGTGTCGGTAAACGTCGAGTTTCTGCCATTCATCCGTTGATTTCTGGTTGTGTCTTCCCAATCATCCGTTGATGTCTGGTCACCTCTCCGTTGGTGTCGGTAAACGTCGAGTTTTTCCCATTCGTCCATTGACGTCTGGTTGTATCTTTTTCCATTCATCTGTTGATGTCTGGTCACCTCTCCGTTGGTGTCGGTAAACGTCGAGTTTTTCCCATTCGTCCGTTGACGTCTGGTTGTATCTCTTTCTCCCATTCGTCCGTTGATGTCTGGTTGAGTCTTCCCAGTCATCCGTTGATGTCTGGTCACCTCTCCGTTGGTGTCGGTAAACGTCGAGTTTTTCCCATTCGTCCGTTGACGTCTGGTTGTATCTTTTTCCATTCATCCGTTGATGTCTGGTCACCTCTCCGTTGGTGTCGGTAAATGTCGAGCTTCTCCCAGTCATCCGTTGATGTCTGATCACATCTCTGTTGGTGTCGGTAAACGTCGAGTTTCTGCCATTCATCCGTTGATGTCTGGTTGAGTCTTCCCAATCATCCGTTGATGTCTGGTCACCTCTCCGTTGGTGTCGGTAAACGTCGAGTTTTTCCCATTCGTCCATTGACGTCTGGTTGTATCTTTTTCCATTCATCCGTTGATGTCTGGTCACCTCTCCGTTGGTGTCGGTAAACGTCGAGTTTCTCCCATTCACCCGTTGATGTCTGGTTGAGTCTTCCCAGTCATCCGTTGATGTCTGGTCACCTCTCAGTTGGTGTCGATAAATGTCGAGCTTCTCCCAGTCATCCGTTGATGTCTGGTCACATCTCTGTTGGTGTCGGTAAACGTCGAGTTTCTGCCATTCATCCGTTGATGTCTGGTTGAGTCTTCCCAGTCATCCGTTGATATCTGGTCACCTCTTCGTTGGTGTCGGTAAACGTCGAGTTTCTCCCATTAATCCGTTGATGTCTGGTTGAGTCTTCCCAGTCATCCGTTGATGTCTGGTCACCTCTCCGTTGGTGTCGGTAAAGGTCGAGTTTTTCCCATTCGTCTGTTGACGTCTGGTTGTATCTTTTTCCATTCATCCGTTGATGTCTGGTCACCTCTCCGTTGGTGTCGGTAAACGTCGAACTTCTCCCAGTCATCCGTTGATGTCTGATCACATCTCTGTTGGTGTCGGTAAACGTCGAGTTTCTGCCATTCATCCGTTGATTTCTGGTTGTGTCTTCCCAATCATCCGTTGATGTCTGGTCACCTCTCCGTTGGTGTCGGTAAACGTCGAGTTTTTCCCATTCGTCCATTGACGTCTGGTTGTATCTTTTTCCATTCATCTGTTGATGTCTGGTCACCTCTCCGTTGGTGTCGGTAAACGTCGAGTTTTTCCCATTCGTCCGTTGACGTCTGGTTGTATCTCTTTCTCCCATTCGTCCGTTGATGTCTGGTTGAGTCTTCCCAGTCATCCGTTGATGTCTGGTCACCTCTCCGTTGGTGTCGGTAAACGTCGAGTTTTTCCCATTCGTCCGTTGACGTCTGGTTGTATCTTTTTCCATTCATCCGTTGATGTCTGGTCACCTCTCCGTTGGTGTCGGTAAATGTCGAGCTTCTCCCAGTCATCCGTTGATGTCTGATCACATCTCTGTTGGTGTCGGTAAACGTCGAGTTTCTGCCATTCATCCGTTGATGTCTGGTTGAGTCTTCCCAATCATCCGTTGATGTCTGGTCACCTCTCCGTTGGTGTCGGTAAACGTCGAGTTTTTCCCATTCGTCCATTGACGTCTGGTTGTATCTTTTTCCATTCATCCGTTGATGTCTGGTCACCTCTCCGTTGGTGTCGGTAAACGTCGAGTTTCTCCCATTCACCCGTTGATGTCTGGTTGAGTCTTCCCAGTCATCCGTTGATGTCTGGTCACCTCTCAGTTGGTGTCGATAAATGTCGAGCTTCTCCCAGTCATCCGTTGATGTCTGGTCACATCTCTGTTGGTGTCGGTAAACGTCGAGTTTCTGCCATTCATCTGTTGATGTCTGGTTGAGTCTTCCCAGTCATCCGTTGATGTCTGGTCACCTCTTCGTTGGTGTCGGTAAACATCGAGTTTCTCCCATTCATCCGTTGATGTATGGTTGAGTCTTCTCAGTCATCTATTGATGTCTGGTCACCTCTCCGTTAGGGTCGGTAAACGTCGAGTTTTTCCCATTCGTCCGTTGATGTCTGGTTGTATCTTTTTCCAGTCATCCGTTGATGTCTGGTCACCTCTCCGTTGGTCTCGGTAAACGTCGAGCTTCTCCCAGTCATCCGTTGATGTCTGGTCACCTCTCCGTTGGTGTCGGTAAACGTCGAGTTTTTCCCATTCATCCGTTGATGTCTGGTTGAGTCTTCCCAGTCATCCGTTGATGTTTGGTCACCTCTCCGTTGGTGACGGTAAACGTCGAGTTTTTCCCATTCGTCCATTGACGTCTGGTTGTATCTCTTTCTCCCATTCATCCGTTGATGTCTGGTTGAGTCTTCCCGGTCATCCGTTGATGTCTGGTCACCTCTACGTTGGTGACGGTAAACGTCGAGTTTTTCCCATTCGTCCGTTGACGTCTGGTTGTATCTTTTTCCATTCATCCATTGATGTCTGGTCACCTCTACATTGGTGTCGGTAAACGTCGAGTTTTTCCCATTCGTCCGTTGACGTCTGGTTGTATCTCTTTCTCCCATTCGTCCACTGATGTATGGTTGAGTCTTCCCATTCATCCGTTGATGTCTGGTCACCTCTCCGTTGGTGTCGGTAAACGTCGAGTTTTTCCCATTCGTCCGTTGACGTCTGGTTGTATCTTTTTCCATTCATCCGTTGATGTCTGGTCACCTCTCCGTTGGTGTCGGTAAACGTCGAGCTTCTCCCAGTCATCCGTTGATGTCTGATCACATCTCTGTTGGTGTCGGTAAACGTCGAGTTTCTGCCATTCATCCGTTGATGTCTGGTTGAGTCTTCCCAATCATCCGTTGATGTCTGGTCACCTCTCCGTTGGTGTCGGTAAACGTCGAGTTTTTCCCATTCGTCCATTGACGTCTGGTTGTATCTTTTTCCATTCATCCGTTGATGTCTGGTCACCTCTCCGTTGGTGTCGGTAAACGTCGAGTTTCTCCCATTCATCCGTTGATGTCTGGTTGAGTCTTCCAAGTCATCCGTTGATGTCTGGTCACCTCTCAGTTGGTGTCGATAAATGTCGAGCTTCTCCCAGTCATCCGTTGATGTCTGGTCACATCTCTGTTGGTGTCGGTAAACGTCGAGTTTCTGCCATTCATCCGTTGATGTCTGGTTGAGTCTTCCCAGTCATCCGTTGATGTCTGGTCACCTCTTCGTTGGTGTCGGTAAACATCGAGTTTCTCCCATTCATCCGTTGATGTATGGTTGAGTCTTCTCAGTCATCTATTGATGTCTGGTCACCTCTCCGTTAGGGTCGGTAAACGTCGAGTTTTTCCCATTCGTTCGTTGATGTCTGGTTGTATCTTTTTCCAGTCATCCGTTGATGTCTGGTCACCTCTCCTTTGGTGTCGGTAAACGTCGAGCTTCTCCCAGTCATCCGTTGATGTCTGGTCACCTCTCCGTTGGTGTCGGTAAACGTCGATGTTTTTCCCATTCATCCGTTGATGTCTGGTTGAGTCTTCCCAGTCATCCGTTGATGTCTGGTCACCTCTCCGTTGGTGACGGTAAACGTCGAGTTTTTCCCATTCGTCCATTGACGTCTGGTTGTATCTCTTTCTCCCATTCATCCGTTGATGTCTGGTTGAGTCTTCCCGGTCATCCGTTGATGTCTGGTCACCTCTACGTTGGTGACGGTAAACGTCGAGTTTTTCCCATTCGTCCGTTGACGTCTGGTTGTATCTTTTTCCATTCATCCATTGATGTCTGGTCACCTCTCCATTGGTGTCGATAAACGTCGAGTTTTTCCCATTCGTCCGTTGACGTCTGGTTGTATCTCTTTCTCCCATTCGTCCATTGATGTATGGTTGAGTCTTCCCATTCATCCGTTGATGTCTGGTCACCTCTCCGTTGGTGTCGGTAAACGTCGAGTTTTTCCCATTCGTCCGTTGACGTCTGGTTGTATCTTTTTCCATTCATCCGTTGATGTCTGGTCACCTCTCCGTTGGTGTCGGTAAACGTCGAGTTTTTCCAATTCGTCCGTTGACGTCTGGTTGTATCTCTTTCTCCCATTCGTCCGTTGATGTCTAGTTGAGTCTTCCCAGTCATCCGTTGATGTCTGGTCACCTCTCCGTTGGTGTCGGTAAACGTCGAGTTTTTCCCATTCATCCGTTGACGTCGTGTTGTATCTTTTTCCATTCATCCGTTGATGTCTGGTCACCTCTCCGTTGGTGTCGGTAAACGTCGAGCTTCTCCCAATCATCCGTTGATGTCTGATCACATCTCTGTTGGTGTCGGTAAACGTCGAGTTTCTGCCATTCATCCGTTGATGTCTGGTCACGTCTTCGTTGGTGTCGGTAAACGTCGAGTTTTTCCCATTCGTCCATTGACATCTGGTTGTATCTTTTTCCATTCATCCGTTGATGTCTGGTCACCTCTCCGTTGGTGTCGGTAAACGTCGAGTTTCTCCCATTCATCCGTTGATGTCTGGTTGAGTCTTCCTAGTCATCCGTTAATGTCTGGTCACCTCTCCGTTAGGGTTGGTAAACGTCGAGTTTCTGCCATTCATCCGTTGATGTCTGGTTGAGTCTTCCCAGTCATCCGTTGATGTCTGGTCACCTCTTCGTTAGTGTCGGTAAACATCGAGTTTCTTCCATTCATCCGTTGATGTATGGTTGAGTCTTCCCAGTCATCTATTGATATCTGGTCACCTCTCCGTTAGGGTCGGTAAACGTCGAGTTTTTCCCATTCGTCCGTTGATGTCTGGTTGTATCTTTTCCAGTCATCCGTTGATGTCTGGTCACCTCTCCGTTGGTGTCAGTAAACGTCGAGCTTCTCCCAGTCATCCGTTGATGTCTGGTCACCTCTCCGTTGGTGTCGGTAAACGTCGAGTTTTTCCCATTCATCCGTTGATGTCTGGTTGAGTCTTCCCAGTCATCCGTTGATGTCTGGTCACCTCTCCGTTGGTGACGGTAAACGTCGAGTTTTTCCCATTCGTCCATTGACGTCTGGTTGTATCTCTTTCTCCCATTCATCCGTTGATGTCTGGTTGTGTCTTCCCGGTCATCCGTTGATGTCTGGTCACCTCTACGTTGGTGACGGTAAACGTCGAGTTTTTCCCATTCGTCCGTTGACGTCTGGTTGTATCTTTTTCCATTCATCCATTGATGTCTGGTCACCTCTCCATTGGTGTCGGTGAACGTCGAGTTTTTCCCATTCGTCCGTTGACGTCTGGTTGTATCTCTTTCTCCCATTCGTCCATTGATGTATGGTTGAGTCTTCCCATTCATCCGTTGATGTCTGGTCACCTCTCCGTTGGTGTCGGTAAACGTCGAGTTTTTCCCATTCGTCCGTTGACGTCTGGTTGTATCTTTTTCCATTCATCCGTTGATGTCTGGTCACCTCTCTGTTGGTGTCGGTAAACGTCGAGTTTTTCCAATTCGTCCGTTGACGTCTGGTTGTATCTCTTTCTCCCATTCGTCCGTTGATGTCTGGTTGAGTCTTCCCAGTCATCCGTTGATGTCTGGTCACCTCTCCGTTGGTGTCGGTAAACGTCGAGTTTTTCCCATTCGTCCGTTGACGTCGTGTTATATCTTTTTCCATTCATCCGTTGATGTCTGGTCACCTCTCCGTTGGTGTCGGTAAACGTCGAGCTTCTCCCAATCATCCGTTGATGTCTGATCACATCTCTGTTGGTGTCGGTAAACGTCGAGTTTCTGCCATTCATCCGTTGATGTCTGGTTGAGTCTTCCCAATCATCCGTTGATGTCTGGTCACCTCTCCGTTGGTGTCGGTAAACGTCGAGTTTTTCCCATTCGTCCATTGACGTCTGGTTGTATCTTTTTCCATTCATCCGTTGATGTCTGGTCACCTCTCCGTTGGTGTCGGTAAACGTCGAGTTTCTCCCATTCATCCGTTGATGTCTGGTTGAGTCTTCCCAGTCATCCGTTGATGTCTGGTCACCTCTCCGTTAGGGTCGGTAAACGTCGAGTTTCTGCCATTCATCCGTTGATGTCTGGTTGAGTCTTCCCAGTCATCCGTTGATGTCTGGTCACCTCTTTGTTGGTGTCGGTAAACATCGAGTTTCTCCCATTCATCCGTTGATGTATGGTTGAGTCTTCCCAGTCATCTGTTGATGTCTGGTCACCTCTCCGTTAGGGTCGGTAAACGTCGATTTTTTCCCATTCGTCCGTTGATGTCTGGTTGTATATTTTTCCATTCATCCGTTGATGTCTGGTCACCTCTCCGTTGGTGTCGGTAAACGTCGAGTTTCCCCCATTCATCCGTTGATGTCTGGTTGAGTCTTCCCAGTCATCCGTTGATGTCTGGTCACCTCTCCGTTGGTGTCGGTAAACGTCGAGTTTTTCCCATTCGTCCATTGACGTCTGGTTGTATCTTTTTCCATTCATCCGTTGATGTCTGGTCACCTCTCCGTTGGTGTCGGTAAACGTCGAGTTTCTCCCATTCATCCGTTGATGTCTGGTTGAGTCTTCCCAGTCATCCGTTGATGTCTGGTCACCTCTCCGTTAGGGTCGGTAAACGTCGAGTTTCTGCCATTCATCCGTTGATGTCTGGTTGAGTCTTCCCAGTCATCCGTTGATGTCTGGTCACCTCTTCGTTGGTGTCGGTAAACATCGAGTTTCTCCCATTCATCCGTTGATGTATGGTTGAGTCTTCCCAGTCATCTGTTGATGTCTGGTCACCTCTCCGTTAGGCTCGGTAAACGTCGATTTTTTCCCATTCGTCCGTTGATGTCTGGTTGTATATTTTTCCATTCATCCGTTGATGTCTGGTCACCTCTCCGTTGGTGTCGATAAACGTCGAGTTTCCCCCATTCATCCGTTGATGTCTGGTTGAGTCTTCCCAGTCATCCGTTGATGTCTGGTCACCTCTCCGTTGGTGTCGCTAAACGTCGAGTTTCTCCCATTCATCATCTCTCGATGTCTGGACGTGGTTTCTCCCATTCGTCCGTTGACATCCGGTTGTATCTCTTTCTCCCATTCATCCGTTGATGTATGTTTGAGTCGTCCCGGTCATCCGTTGATGTCTGGTCACCTCTACGTTGGTGTCGGTAAACGTCGAGTTTTTCCCATTCGTCCGTTGACGTCTGGTTGTATATTTTTCCATTCATCCGTTGATTTCTGGTCACCTCTCCGTTGGTGTCGGTAAACGTCGAGTTTTTCCCATTCGTCCGTTGACGTCTGGTTGTATCTCTTTCTTCCATTCATCCGTTGATGTATGGTTGAGTCTTCCCGGTCATCCGTTGATGTATTGTCACCTCTACGTTCGTGTCAGTAAACGTCGAGTTTTTCCCATTCGTCCGTTGACGTCTGGTTGTATCTTTTTCCATTCATCCATTGATGTCTGGTCACCTCTCTGTTGGTGTCGGTAAACGTCGAGTTTTTCCCATTCGTCCGTTGACGTCTGGTTGTATCTCTTTCTCCCATTCGTCCGTTGATGTATGGTTGAGTCTTCCCAATTATCCGTTGATGTCTGGTCACCTCTCCATTGGTGTCAGTAAACGTCGAGTTTTTCCCATTCTGCCGTTGACGTCTGGTTGTATCTTTTTCCATTCATCCGTTGATGTCTGGTCACCTCTCCGTTGGTGTCGGTAAACGTCGAGTTTCTCCCATTCATCCGTTGATGTATGGTTGAGTCTTCCCAGTCATCCGTTGATGTCTGGTCACCTCTCCGTTGGGGTCGGTAAACGTCGAGAGTTTCCCATTCGTCCGTTGACGTCTGGTTGTATCTTTTTCCATTCATCCATTGATGTCTGGTCACCTCTCCGTTAAAGTCGGTAAACGTCGAGCTTCTCCCAATCATCCGTTGATGTCTGGTCACCTCTCCGTTGGTGTCGGTAAACGTCGAGTTTCTCCCATTCATCCGTTGATGTCTGGTTGAGTCTTCCCAGTCATCCGTTGATGTCTGGTCACCTCTTCGTTGGTGTCGGTAAACGTCGAGTTTTTCCCATTCGTCTGTTGACGTCTGGTTGTATCTTTATCCATTCATCAGTTGATGTCTGGTCACCTCTCCGTTGGTGTCGGTAAACGTCGAGTTTCTCCCATTCATCCGTTGATGTCTGGTTGAGTCTTCCCAATCATCCGTTGATGTCTGGTCACCTCTCTGTTGGTGTCGGTAAACGTCGAGTTTCTCCCATTCATCCGTTGACGTCTGGTTGTATCTTTTTCCAGTCATCCGTTGATGTTTGGTCACCTCTCCGTTGGTGTCGGTAAACGTCGAGTTTCTCCCATTCATCCGTTGACGTCTGGTTGTATCTTTTTCCAGTCATCCGTTGATGTCTGGTCACCTCTCCGTTGGTGTCGGTAAACGTCGAGCTTCTCCCAGTCATCGGTTGATGTCTGGTCACCTCTCCGTTGGTATCGGTAAACGTCGAGTTTCTCCCATTCATCCGTTGATGTCTGGTTGAGTCTTCCCAGTCATCCCTTGATGTCTGGTCACCTCCCTGTTGGTGTCGGTAAACGTCGAGTTTCTCCCATTCATCCGTTGATGTCTGGTTGAGTCTTCCCAGTCATCCGTTGATGTCTGGTCACCTCTCCGTTGGTGACGGTAAACGTCGAGTTTTTCCCATTCGTCCGTTGATGTCTGGTTGTATCTTTTTCCATTCATCCGTTGACGTCTGGTCACCTCTCCGTGGGTGTCGGTAAACGTCGAGTTTCTCCCAGTCATCCGTTGATGTCTGGTCACCTCTCCGTTGGTGTCGGTAAACGTCGAGTTTCTCCCATTCATCCGTTGATGTCTGGTTGAGTCTTCCCAGTCATCCGTTGATGTCTGGTCACCTCTCTGTTGGTGTCGGTAAACATCGAGTTTCTCCCATTCATCCGTTGATGTATGGTTGAGTCTTCCCAGTCATCCGTTGATGTCTGGTAATTTCTTCGTTGGTGTCGGTAAACGTCGAGTTTTTCCCATTCGTCCGTTGACGTCTGGTTGTATCTTTTTCCATTCATCCGTTTATGTCTGGTCACCTCTCCGTTGTTGTCGGTAAACGTCGAGTTTCTCCCATTCATCCGTTGATGTCTGGTGACCTCTCCGTTGGTGTCGGTAAACGTCGAGTTTCCCCCATTTGTCTGTTGACGACTGGTTGTATCTTTTTCCATTCATCCGTTGATGTCTGGTCACCTCTCCGTTGGTGTCGGTAAACGTCGAGCTTCTCCCAGTCATCCGTTGATGTCTGGTCACCTCTCCGTTGGTGTCGGTAAACGTCGAGTTTCCCCCATTCATCTGTTGATGTCTGGTTGAGTCTTCCCAGTCATCCGTTGATGTCTGGTCACCTCTCCGTTGGTGTCGCTAAACGTCGAGTTTCTCCCATTCATCATCTCTCGATGTCTGGACGTGGTTTCTCCCATTCGTCCGTTGATGTCCGGTTGTATCTCTTTCTCCCATTCATCCGTTGATGTATGTTTGAGTCGTCCCGGTCATCCGTTGATGTCTGGTCACCTCTACGTTGGTGTCGGTAAACGTCGAGTTTTTCCCATTCGTCCGTTGACGTCTGGTTGTATATTTTCCATTCATCCGTTGATTTCTGGTCACCTCTCCGTTGGTGTCGGTAAACGTCGAGTTTTTCCCATTCGTCCGTTGACGTCTGGTTGTATCTCTTCTCCCATTCATCCGTTGATGTATGGTTTGAGTCTTCCCGGTCATCCGTTGATGTATTGTCACCTCTACGTTGGTGTCGGTAAACGTCGAGTTTTTCCCATTCGTCCGTTGACGTCTGGTTGTATCTTTTCCATTCATCCATTGATGTCTGGTCACCTCTCTGTTGGTGTCGGTAAACGTCGAGTTTTTCCCATTCGTCCGTTGACGTCTGGTTGTATCTCTTTCTCCCATTCGTCCGTTGATGTATGGTTGAGTCTTCCAATTATCCGTTGATGTCTGGTCACCTCTCCATTGGTGTCAGTAAACGTCGAGTTTTTCCCATTCTGCCGTTGACGTCTGGTTGTATCTTTTCCATTCATCCGTTGATGTCTGGTCACCTCTCCGTTGGTGTCGGTAAACGTCGAGTTTCTCCCATTCATCCGTTGATGTATGGTTGAGTCTTCCCAGTCATCCGTTGATGTCTGGTCACCTCTCCGTTGGGGTCGGTAAACGTCGAGAGTTTCCCATTCGTCCGTTGACGTCTGGTTGTATCTTTTTCCATTCATCCATTGATGTCTGGTCACCTCTCCGTTAGTGTCGGTAAACGTCGAGCTTCTCCCAATCATCCGTTGATGTCTGGTCACCTCTCCGTTGGTGTCGGTAAACGTCGAGTTTCTCCCATTCATCCGTTGATGTCTGGTTGAGTCTTCCCAGTCATCCGTTGATGTCTGGTCACCTCTTCGTTGGTGTCGGTAAACGTCGAGTTTTTCCCATTCGTCTGTTGACGTCTGGTTGTATCTTTATCCATTCATCAGTTGATGTCTGGTCACCTCTCCGTTGGTGTCGGTAAACGTCGAGTTTCTCCCATTCATCCGTTGATGTCTGGTTGAGTCTTCCCAATCATCCGTTGATGTCTGGTCACCTCTCCGTTGGTGTCGGTAAACGTCGAGTTTCTCCCATTCATCCGTTGACGTCTGGTTGTATCTTTTTCCAGTCATCCGTTGATGTTTGGTCACCTCTCCGTTGGTGTCAGTAAACGTCGAGTTTCTCCCATTCATCCGTTGACGTCTGGTTGTATCTTTTTCCAGTCATCCGTTGATGTCTGGTCACCTCTCCGTTGGTGTCGGTAAACGTCGAGCTTCTCCCAGTCATCGGTTGATGTCTGGTCACCTCTCCGTTGGTATCGGTAAACGTCGAGTTTCTCCCATTCATCCGTTGATGTCTGGTTGAGTCTTCCCAGTCATCCCTTGATGTCTGGTCACCTCTCGTTGGTGTCGGTAAACGTCGAGTTTCTCCCATTCATCCGTTGATGTCTGTTGAGTCTTCCCAGTCATCCGTTGATGTCTGGTCACCTCTCCGTTGGTGACGGTAAAAGTCGAGTTTTTCCCATTCGTCCGTTGATGTCTGGTTGTATCTTTTTCCATTCATCCGTTGACGTCTGGTCACCTCTCCGTGGGTGTCGGTAAACGTCGAGTTTCTCCCAGTCATCCGTTGATGTCTGGTCACCTCTCCGTTGGTGTCGGTAAACGTCGAGTTTCTCCCATTCATCCGTTGATGTATGGTTGAGTCTTCCCAGTCATCCGTTGATGTCTGGTCACCTCTCCGTTGGGGTCGGTAAACGTCGAGAGTTTCCCATTCGTCCGTTGACGTCTGGTTGTATCTTTTTCCATTCATCCATTGATGTCTGGTCACCTCTCCGTTAGTGTCGGTAAACGTCGAGCTTCTCCCAATCATCCGTTGATGTCTGGTCACCTCTCCGTTGGTGTCGGTAAACGTCGAGTTTCTCCCATTCATCCGTTGATGTCTGGTTGAGTCTTCCCAGTCATCCGTTGATGTCTGGTCACCTCTCGTTGGTGTCGGTAAACGTCGAGTTTTTCCCATTCGTCTGTTGACGTCTGGTTGTATCTTTATCCATTCATCAGTTGATGTCTGGTCACCTCTCCGTTGGTGTCGGTAAACGTCGAGTTTCTCCCATTCATCCGTTGATGTCTGGTTGAGTCTTCCCATCATCCGTTGATGTCTGGTCACCTCTCTGTTGGTGTCGGTAAACGTCGAGTTTCTCCCATTCATCCGTTGACGTCTGGTTGTATCTTTTTCCAGTCATCCGTTGATGTTTGGTCACCTCTCCGTTGGTGTCGGTAAACGTCGAGTTTCTCCCATTCATCCGTTGACGTCTGGTTGTATCTTTTTCCAGTCATCCGTTGATGTCTGGTCACCTCTCCGTTGGTGTCGGTAAACGTCGAGCTTCTCCCAGTCATCGGTTGATGTCTGGTCACCTCTCCGTTGGTATCGGTAAACGTCGAGTTTCTCCCATTCATCCGTTGATGTCTGGTTGAGTCTTCCCAGTCATCCCTTGATGTCTGGTCACCTCTCTGTTGGTGTCGGTAAACGTCGAGTTTCTCCCATTCATCCGTTGATGTCTGGTTGAGTCTTCCCAGTCATCCGTTGATGTCTGGTCACCTCTCCGTTGGTGACGGTAAACGTCGAGTTTTTCCCATTCGTCCGTTGATGTCTGGTTGTATCTTTTTCCATTCATCCGTTGACGTCTGGTCACCTCTCCGTGGGTGTCGGTAAACGTCGAGTTTCTCCCGTTCATCCGTTGATGTCTGGTCACCTCTCCGTTGGTGTCGGTAACGTCGAGTTTCTCCCATTCATCCGTTGATGTCTGGTTGAGTCTTCCCAGTCATCCGTTGATGTCTGGTCACCTCTCTGTTGGTGTCGGTAAACATCGAGTTTCTCCCATTCATCCGTTGATGTATGGTTGAGTCTTCCCAGTCATCCGTTGATGTCTGGTAATTTCTTCGTTGGTGTCGGTAAACGTCGAGTTTTTCCCATTCGTCTGTTGACGTCTGGTTGTATCTCTTTCTCCCATTCGTCCGTTGATGTATGGTTGAGTCTTCCCAATTATCCGTTGATGTCTGGTCACCTCTCCATTGGTGTCAGTAAACGTCGAGTTTTTCCCATTCTGCCGTTGACGTCTGGTTGTATCTTTTTCCATTCATCCGTTTATGTCTGGTCACCTCTCCGTTGTTGTCGGTAAACGTCGAGTTTCTCCCATTCATCCGTTGATGTCTGGTGACCTCTCCGTTGGTGTCGGTAAACGTCGAGTTTCCCCCATTTGTCTGTTGACGACTGGTTGTATCTTTTTCCATTCATCCGTTGATGTCTGGTCACCTCTCCGTTGGTGTCGGTAAACGTCGAGCTTCTCCCAGTCATCCGTTGATGTCTGGTCACCTCTCCGTTGGTGTCGGTAAACGTCGAGTTTCCCCCATTCATCTGTTGATGTCTGGTTGAGTCTTCCCAGTCATCCGTTGATGTCTGGTCACCTCTCCGTTGGTGTCGCTAAACGTCGAGTTTTCTCCCATTCATCATCTCTCGATGTCTGGACTGGTTTCCCCATTCGTCCGTGATGTCCGGTTGTATCTCTTTCTCCCATTCATCCGTTGATGTATGTTTGAGTCGTCCCGTCATCCGTTGATGTCTGGTCACCTCTACGTTGGTGTCGGTAAACGTCGAGTTTTTCCCATTCGTCCGTTGACGTCTGGTTGTATATTTTTCCATTCATCCGTTGATTTCTGGTCACCTCTCCGTTGGTGTCGGTAAACGTCGAGTTTTTCCCATTCGTCCGTTGACGTCTGGTTGTATCTTTTTCCATTCATCCATTGATGTCTGGTCACCTCTCTGTTGGTGTCGGTAAACGTCGAGTTTTTCCCATTCGTCTGTTGACGTCTGGTTGTATCTCTATCTCTTTTCCCCATTCGTCCGTTGATGTATTTTGAGTCTTCCCAATTATCCGTTGATGTCTGGTCACCTCTCCATTGGTGTCAGTAAACGTCGAGTTTTTCCCATTCTGCCGTTGACGTCTGGTTGTATCTTTTTCCATTCATCCGTTGATGTCTGGTCACCTCTCCGTTGGTGTCGGTAAACGTCGAGTTTTCTCCCATTCATCCGTTGATGTATGGTTGAGTCTTCCCAGTCATCTGTTGATGTCTGGTCACCTCTCCGTTAGGGTCGGTAAACGTCGATTTTTTCCCATTCGTCCGTTGATGTCTGGTTGTATATTTTTCCATTCATCCGTTGATGTCTGGTCACCTCTCCGTTGGTGTCGGTAAACGTCGAGTTTCCCCCATTCATCCGTTGATGTCTGGTTGAGTCTTCCCAGTCATCCGTTGATGTCTGGTCACCTCTCCGTTGGTGTCGCTAAACGTCGAGTTTCTCCCATTCATCATCTCTCGATGTCTGGACGTGGTTTCTCCCATTCGTCCGTTGACATCCGGTTGTATCTCTTTCTCCCATTCATCCGTTGATGTATGTTTGAGTCGTCCCGGTCATCCGTTGATGTCTGGTCACCTCTACGTTGGTGTCGGTAAACGTCGAGTTTTTCCCATTCGTCCGTTGACGTCTGGTTGTATATTTTTCCATTCATCCGTTGATTTCTGGTCACCTCTCCGTTGGTGTCGGTAAACGTCGAGTTTTTCCCATTCGTCCGTTGACGTCTGGTTGTATCTCTTTCTCCCATTCATCCGTTGATGTATGGTTGAGTCTTCCCGGTCATCCGTTGATGTATTGTCACCTCTACGTTGGTGTCGGTAAACGTCGAGTTTTTCCCATTCGTCCGTTGACGTCTGGTTGTATCTTTTTCCATTCATCCATTGATGTCTGGTCACCTCTCTGTTGGTGTCGGTAAACGTCGAGTTTTTCCCATTCGTCCGTTGACGTCTGGTTGTATCTCTTTCTCCCATTCGTCCGTTGATGTATGGTTGAGTCTTCCCAATTATCCGTTGATGTCTGGTCACCTCTCCATTGGTGTCAGTAAACGTCGAGTTTTTCCCATTCTGCCGTTGACGTCTGGTTGTATCTTTTTCCATTCATCCGTTGATGTCTGGTCACCTCTCCGTTGGTGTCGGTAAACGTCGAGTTTCTCCCATTCATCCGTTGATGTATGGTTGAGTCTTCCCAGTCATCCGTTGATGTCTGGTCACCTCTCCGTTGGGGTCGGTAAACGTCGAGAGTTTCCCATTCGTCCGTTGACGTCTGGTTGTATCTTTTTCCATTCATCCATTGATGTCTGGTCACCTCTCCGTTAGTGTCGGTAAACGTCGAGCTTCTCCCAATCATCCGTTGATGTCTGGTCACCTCTCCGTTGGTGTCGGTAAACGTCGAGTTTCTCCCATTCATCCGTTGATGTCTGGTTGAGTCTTCCCAGTCATCCGTTGATGTCTGGTCACCTCTCGTTGGTGTCGGTAAACGTCGAGTTTTTCCCATTCGTCTCTTGACGTCTGGTTGTATCTTTATCCATTCATCAGTTGATGTCTGGTCACCTCTCCGTTGGTGTCGGTAAACGTCGAGTTTCTCCCATTCATCCGTTGATGTCTGGTTGAGTCTTCCCAGTCATCCGTTGATGTCTGGTCACCTCTCTGTTGGTGTCGGTAAACGTCGAGTTTCTCCCATTCATCCGTTGACGTCTGGTTGTATCTTTTTCCAGTCATCCGTTGATGTTTGGTCACCTCTCCGTTGGTGTCGGTAAACGTCGAGTTTCTCCCATTCATCCGTTGACGTCTGGTTGTATCTTTTTCCAGTCATCCGTTGATGTCTGGTCACCTCTCCGTTGGTGTCGGTAAACGTCGAGCTTCTCCCAGTCATCGGTTGATGTCTGGTCACCTCTCCGTTGGTATCGGTAAACGTCGAGTTTCTCCCATTCATCCGTTGATGTCTGGTTGAGTCTTCCCAGTCATCCGTTGATGTCTGGTCACCTCTCCGTTGGTGACGGTAAACGTCGAGTTTTTCCCATTCGTCCGTTGATGTCTGGTTGTATCTTTTTCCATTCATCTGTTGACGTCTGGTCACCTTCCGTGGGTGTCGGTAAACGTCGAGTTTCTCCCAGTCATCCGTTGATGTCTGGTCACCTCTCCGTTGGTGTCGGTAAACGTCGAGTTTCTCCCATTCATCCGTTGATGTCTGGTTGAGTCTTCCCAGTCATCCGTTGATGTCTGGTCACCTCTCTGTTTGTGTCGGTAAACATCGAGTTTCTCCCATTCTTCCGTTGATGTATGGTTGAGTCTTCCCAGTCATCCGTTGATGTCTGGTCACCTCTCCGTTGGTGACGGTAAACGTCGAGTTTTTCCCATTCGTCCGTTGATGTCTGGTTGTATCTTTTTCCATTCATCTGTTGACGTCTGGTCACCTTCCGTGGGTGTCGGTAAACGTCGAGTTTCTCCCAGTCATCCGTTGATGTCTGGTCACCTCTCCGTTGGTGTCGGTAAACGTCGAGTTTCTCCCATTCATCCGTTGATGTCTGGTTGAGTCTTCCCAGTCATCCGTTGATGTCTGGTCACCTCTCTGTTGGTGTCGGTAAACATCGAGTTTCTCCCATTCTTCCGTTGATGTATGGTTGAGTCTTCCCAGTCATCCGTTGATGTCTGGTCACCTCTTCGTTGGTGTCGGTAAACGTCGAGTTTTTCCCATTCGTCCGTTGACGTCTGGTTGTATCTTTTTCCATTCATCCGTTGATGTCTGGTCACCTCTCCGTTGTTGTCGGTAAACGTCGAGTTTCTCCCATTCATCCGTTGATGTCTGGTGACCTCTCCGTTGGTGTCGGTAAACGTCGAGTTTCCCCCATTTGTCTGTTGACGACTGGTTGTATCTTTTTCCATTCATCCGTTGATGTCTGGTCACCTCTCCGTTGGTGTCGGTAAACGTCGAGCTTCTCCCAGTCATCCGTTGATGTCTGGTCACCTCTCCGTTGGTGTCGGTAAACGTCGAGTTTCCCCCATTCATCTGTTGATGTCTGGTTGAGTCTTCCCAGTCATCGTTGATGTCTGGTCACCTCTCTGTTGGTGTCGCTAAACGTCGAGTTTCTCCCATTCATCATCTCTCGATGTCTGGACGTGGTTTCTCCCATTCGTCCGTTGACCTCGGGTTGTATCTCTTTCTCCCATTCATCCGTTGATGTATGTTTGAGTCGTCCCGGTCATCCGTTGATGTCTGGTCACCTCTACGTTGGTGTCGGTAAACGTCGAGTTTTTCCCATTCGTCCGTTGACGTCTGGTTGTATCTTTTTCCATTCATCCGTTGATTCTGGTCACCTCTCCGTTGGTGTCGGTAAACGTCGAGTTTTTCCCATTCGTCCGTTGACGTCTGGTTGTATCTCTTTCTCCCATTCATCCGTTGATGTATGGTTGAGTCTTCCCGGTCATCCGTTGATGTATTGTCACCTCTACGTTGGTGTCGGTAAACGTCGAGTTTTTCCCATTCGTCCGTTGACGTCTGGTTGTATCTTTTTCCATTCATCCATTGATGTCTGGTCACCTCTCTGTTGGTGTCGGTAAACGTCGAGTTTTTCCCATTCGTCCGTTGACGTCTGGTTGTATCTCTTTCTCCCATTCGTCCGTTGATGTATGGTTGAGTCTTCCCATTAATTCGTTGATGTCTGGTCACCTCTCCATTGGTGTCAGTAAACGTCGAGTTTTTCCCATTCTGCCGTTGACGTCTGGTTGTATCTTTTTCCATTCATCCGTTGATGTCTGGTCACCTCTCCGTTGGTGTCGGTAAACGTCGAGTTTCTCCCATTCATCCGTTGATGTATGGTTGAGTCTTCCCAGTCATCCGTTGATGTCTGGTCACCTCTCCGTTGGGGTCGGTAAACGTCGAGAGTTTCCCATTCGTCCGTTGACGTCTGGTTGTATCTTTTTCCATTCATCCATTGATGTCTGGTCACCTCTCCGTTAGTGTCGGTAACGTCGAGCTTCTCCCAATCATCCGTTGATGTCTGGTCACCTCTCCGTTGGTGTCGGTAAACGTCGAGTTTCTCCCATTCATCCGTTGATGTCTGGTTGAGTCTTCCCAGTCATCCGTTGATGTCTGGTCACCTCTTCGTTGGTGTCGGTAAACGTCGAGTTTTTCCCATTCGTCTCTTGACGTCTGGTTGTATCTTTATCCATTCATCAGTTGATGTCTGGTCACCTCTCCGTTGGTGTCGGTAAACGTCGAGTTTCTCCCATTCATCCGTTGATGTCTGGTTGAGTCTTCCCAGTCATCCGTTGATGTCTGGTCACCTCTCTGTTGGTGTCGGTAAACGTCGAGTTTCTCCCATTCATCCGTTGACGTCTGGTTGTATCTTTTTCCAGTCATCCGTTGATGTTTGGTCACCTCTCCGTTGGTGTCGGTAAACGTCGAGTTTCTCCCATTCATCCGTTGACGTCTGGTTGTATCTTTTCCCAGTCATCCGTTGATGTCTGGTCACCTCTCCGTTGGTGTCGGTAAACGTCGAGCTTCTCCCAGTCATCGGTTGATGTCTGGTCACCTCTCCGTTGGTATCGGTAAACGTCGAGTTTCTCCCATTCATCCGTTGATGTCTGGTTGAGTCTTCCCAGTCATCCGTTGATGTCTGGTCACCTCTCCGTTGGTGACGGTAAACGTCGAGTTTTTCCCATTCGTCCGTTGATGTCTGGTTGTATCTTTTTCCATTCATCTGTTGACGTCTGGTCACCTTCCGTGGGTGTCGGTAAACGTCGAGTTTCTCCCAGTCATCCGTTGATGTCTGGTCACCTCTCCGTTGGTGTCGGTAAACGTCGAGTTTCTCCCATTCATCCGTTGATGTCTGGTTGAGTCTTCCCAGTCATCCGTTGATGTCTGGTCACCTCTCTGTTGGTGTCGGTAAACATCGAGTTTCTCCCATTCTTCCGTTGATGTATGGTTGAGTCTTCCCAGTCATCCGTTGATGTCTGGTCACCTCTCCGTTGGTGACGGTAAACGTCGAGTTTTTCCCATTCGTCCGTTGATGTCTGGTTGTATCTTTTTCCATTCATCTGTTGACGTCTGGTCACCTTCCGTGGGTGTCGGTAAACGTCGAGTTTCTCCCAGTCATCCGTTGATGTCTGGTCACCTCTCCGTTGGTGTCGGTAAACGTCGAGTTTCTCCCATTCATCCGTTGATGTCTGGTTGAGTCTTCCCAGTCATCCGTTGATGTCTGGTCACCTCTCTGTTGGTGTCGGTAAACATCGAGTTTCTCCCATTCTTCCGTTGATGTATGGTTGAGTCTTCCCAGTCATCCGTTGATGTCTGGTCACCTCTTCGTTGGTGTCGGTAAACGTCGAGTTTTTCCCATTCGTCCGTTGACGTCTGGTTGTATCTTTTTCCATTCATCCGTTGATGTCTGGTCACCTCTCCGTTGTTGTCGGTAAACGTCGAGTTTCTCCCATTCATCCGTTGATGTCTGGTGACCTCTCCGTTGGTGTCGGTAAACGTCGAGTTTCCCCCATTTGTCTGTTGACGACTGGTTGTATCTTTTTCCATTCATCCGTTGATGTCTGGTCACCTCTCCGTTGGTGTCGGTAAACGTCGAGCTTCTCCCAGTCATCCGTTGATGTCTGGTCACCTCTCCGTTGGTGTCGGTAAACGTCGAGTTTCCCCCATTCATCTGTTGATGTCTGGTTGAGTCTTCCCAGTCATCCGTTGATGTCTGGTCACCTCTCTGTTGGTGTCGCTAAACGTCGAGTTTCTCCCATTCATCATCTCTCGATGTCTGGACGTGGTTTCTCCCATTCGTCCGTTGACCTCGGGTTGTATCTCTTTCTCCCATTCATCCGTTGATGTATGTTTGAGTCGTCCCGGTCATCCGTTGATGTCTGGTCACCTCTACGTTGGTGTCGGTAAACGTCGAGTTTTTCCCATTCGTCCGTTGACGTCTGGTTGTATCTTTTTCCATTCATCCGTTGATGTCTGGTCACCTCTCCGTTGGTGTCGGTAAACGTCGAGTTTTTCCCATTCGTCCGTTGACGTCTGGTTGTATCTCTTTCTCCCATTCATCCGTTGATGTATGGTTGAGTCTTCCCGGTCATCCGTTGATGTCTGGTCACCTCTACGTTGGTGTCGATAAACGTCGAGTTTTTCCCATTCGTCCGTTGACGTCTGGTTGTATCTTTTTCCATTCATCCATTGATGTCTGGTCACCTCTCCGTTGGTGTCGGTAAACGTCGAGTTTTTCCCATTCGTCCGTTGACGTCTGGTTGTATCTCTTTCTCCCATTCGTCCGTTGATGTATGGTTGAGTCATCCCATTCATCCGTTGATGTTTGGTCACCTCTCCGTTGGTGTCGGTAAACGTCGAGTTTTTCCCATTCGTCCGTTGACGTCTGGTTGTATCTTTTTCCATTCATCCGTAGATGTTTAGTCACCTCTCTGTTGGTGTCGGTAAACGTCGAGTTTCTCCCATTCATCCGTTGATGTATGGTTGAGTCTACCCAGTCATCCGTTGATGTCTGGTCACATCTCCGTTGGTCTCGGTAAACGTCGAGTTTTTCCCATTCGTCTGTTGACGTCTGGTTGTATCTTTATCCATTCATCAGTTGATGTCTGGTCACCTCTCCGTTGGTGTCGGTAAACGTCGAGTTTCTCCCATTCATCCGTTGATGTCTGGTTGAGTCTTCCCAGTCATCCGTTGATGTCTGGTCACCTCTTTGTTGGTGTCGGTAAACGTCGAGTTTCTCCCATTCATCCGTTGACGTCTGGTTGTATCTTTTTCTAGTCATCCGTTGATGTTTGGTCACCTCTCCGTTGGTGTCGGTAAACGTCGAGTTTCTCCCATTCATCCGTTGACGTCTGGTTGTATCTTTTTCCAGTCATCCGTTGATGTCTGGTCACCTCTCCGTTGGTATCGGTAAACGTCGAGTTTCTCCCATTCATCCGTTGATGTCTGGTTGAGTCTTCCCAGTCATCCCTTGATGTCTGGTCACCTCTCTGTTGGTGTCGGTAAACGTCGAGTTTCTCCCATTCATCCGTTGATGTCTGGTTGAGTCTTCCCAGTCATCCGTTGATGTCTGGTCACCTCTCCGTTGGTGACGGTAAACGTCGAGTTTTTCCCATTCGTCCGTTGATGTCTGGTTGTATCTTTTTCCATTCATCCGTTGACGTCTGGTCACCTCTCCGTGGGTGTCGGTAAACGTCGAGTTTCTCCCAGTCATCCGTTGATGTCTGGTCACCTCTCCGTTGGTGTCGGTAAACGTCGAGTTTCTCCCATTCATCCGTTGATGTCTGGTTGAGTCTTCCCAGTCATCCGTTGATGTCTGGTCACCTCTCTGTTGGTGTCGGTAAACATCGAGTTTCTCCCATTCATCCGTTGATGTATGGTTGAGTCTTCCCAGTCATCCGTTGATGTCTGGTCACCTCTTCGTTGGTGTCGGTAAACGTCGAGTTTTTCCCATTCGTCCGTTGACGTCTGGTTGTATGTTTTTCCATTCATCCGTTGATGTCTGGCCACCTCTCCGTTGTTGTCGGTAAACGTCGAGTTTCTCCCATTCATCCGTTGATGTCTGGTGACCTCTCCGTTGGTGTCGGTAAACGTCGAGTTTCCCCCATTTGTCTGTTGACGACTGGTTGTATCTTTTTCCATTCATCCGTTGATGTCTGGTCACCTCTCCGTTGGTGTCGGTAAACGTCGAGCTTCTCCCAGTCATCCGTTGATGTCTGGTCACCTCTCCGTTGGTGTCGGTAAACGTCGAGTTTCCCCCATTCATCTGTTGATGTCTGGTTGAGTCTTCCCAGTCATCCGTTGTTGTCTGGTCACCTCTCCGTTGGTGTCGCTAAACGTCGAGTTTCTCCCATTCATCATCTCTCGATGTCTGGACGTGGTTTCTCCCATTCGTCCGTTGACGTCCGGTTGTATCTCTTTCTCCCATTCATCCGTTGATGTATGTTTGAGTCGTCCCGGTCATCCGTTGATGTCTGGTCACCTCTACGTTGGTGTCGGTAAACGTCGAGTTTTTCCCATTCGTCCGTTGACGTCTGGTTGTATCTTTTTCCATTCATCCGTTGATGTCTGGTCACCTCTCCGTTGGTGTCGGTAAACGTCGAGTTTTTCCCATTCGTCCGTTGACGTCTGGTTGTATCTCTTTCTCCCATTCATCCGTTGATGTATGGTTGAGTCTTCCCGGTCATCCGTTGATGTCTGGTCACCTCTACGTTGGTGTCGGTAAACGTCGAGTTTTTCCCATTCGTCCGTTGACGTCTGGTTGTATCTCTTTCTCCCATTCGTCCGTTGATGTATGGTTGAGTCTTCCCATTCAACCGTTGATGACTGGTCACCTCTCCGTTGGTGTCGGTAAACGTCGAGTTTTTCCCATTCGTCCGTTGACGTCAGGTTGTATCTTTTTCCATTCATCCGTTGATGTTTGGTCACCTCTCCATTGGTGTCGGTAAACGTCGAGTTTCTCCCATTCATCCGTTGATGTATGGTTGAGTCTTCCCAGTCATCCGTTGATGTCTGGTCACCTCTCCGTTGGTGTCGGTAAACGTCGAGTTTTTCCCATTCGTCCGTTGACGTCTGGTTGTATCTTTTTCCATTCATCCTTTGATGTCTGGTCACCTCTCCGTTAGTGTCGGTAAACGTCGAGCTTCTCCCAATCATCCGTTGATGTCAGGTCACCTCTCCGTTGGTGTCGGTAAACGTCGAGTTTCTCCCATTCATCCGTTGATGTCTGGTTGAGTCTTCCCAGTCATTCGTTGATGTCTGTTCACCTCTCCGTTGTGTCGGTAAACGTCGAGTTTTTCCCATTCGTCCCGTTCCGTATGTTTGTTGATATCTTTTTCCATTCATCCGTTGATGTCTGGTCACCTCTCCGTTGGTGTCGGTAAACGTCGAGCATCTCCCAGTCATCCGTTGATGTCTGGTCACCTCTTCGTTGTTGTTGGTAAACGTCGAGTTTTTCCCATTCGTCCGTTGACGTCTGGTTGTATCTTTTTCCATTCATCCGTTGATGTCTGGTCACCTCTCCGTTGGTGTCGGTAAACATCGAGTTTCTCCCATTCATCCGTTGATGTCTGGTTGAGTCTTCCCAGGCATCCGTTGATGTCTGATCACCTCTCCGTTGGTGTCGATAAACGTCGAGTTTTTCCCATTTGTCTGTTGACGACTGGTTGTATCTTTTTCCATTCATCCGTTGATGTCTGGTCACCTCTCCGTTGGTGTCGGTAAACGTCGAGCTTCTCCCAGTCATCCGTTGATGTCTCGTCACCTCTCTGTTGGTGTCGGTAAACTTCGAGTTTCCCCCATTCATCCGTTGATGTATGGTTGAGTCTTCCCAGTCATCCGTCGATGTCTGGTCACCTCTCCGTCGGTGTCGCTAAACGTCGAGTTTCTCTCATTCATCATCTCTCGATGTCTGGACGTGGTTTCTCCCATTCGTCCGTTGACATCCGGTTGTATCTCTTTCTCCCATTCATCCGTTGATGTATGTTTGAGTCGTCCCGGTCATCCGTTGATGTCTGGTCACCTCTACGTTGGTGTCGGTAAACGTCGAGTTTTTCCCATTCGTCTGTTGACGTCTGGTTGTATATTTTTCCATTCATCCGTTGATTTTTGGTCACCTCTCCGTTGGTGTCGGTAAACGTCGAGTTTTTCCCATTCGTCCGTTGACGTCTGGTTGTATCTCTTTCTCCCCTTCATTCATCCGTTGATGTATGGTTGAGTCTTCCCGGTTATCCGTTGATGTATGGTCACCTCTACGTTGGTGTCGGTAAACGTCGAGTTTTTCCCATTCGTCCGTTGACGTCTGGTTGTATCTTTTTCCATTCATCCATTGATGTCTGGTCACCTCTCCGTTGGTGTCGGTAAACGTCGAGTTTTTCCCTTTTGTCCGTTGACGTCTGGTTGTATCTCTTTCTCCCATTCGTCCGTTGATGTATGGTTGAGTCTTCCCATTCATCCGTTGATGTCTGGTCACCTCTCCGTTGGTGTCAGTAAACGTCGAGTTTTTCCCATTCTTCCGTTGACGTCTGGTTGTATCTTTTTCCATTCATCCGTTGATGTCTGGTCACCTCTCCGTTGGTGTCGGTAAACGTCGAGTTTCTCCCATTCATCCGTTGATGTATGGTTGAGTCTTCCCAGTCATCCGTTGATGTCTGGTCACCTCTCCGTTGGTGTCGGTAAACGTCGAGAGTTTCCCATTCTTCCGTTGACGTATGGTTGTATCTTTTTTAATTCATCCATGGATGTCTGGTCACCTCTCCGTTAGTGTCGGTAAACGTCGAGCTTCTCCCAATCATCTGTTGATGTCTGGTCACCTCTCCGTTGGTGTCGGTAAACGTCGAGTTTCTCCCATTCATCCGTTGATGTCTGGTTGTGTCTTCCCAGTCATCCGTTGATGTCTGGTCACCTCTCCGTTGGTGTCGGTAAACGTCGAGTTTTTCCCATTCGTCCGTTGACGTCTAGTTGTATCTTTTTCCATTCATCCGTTGATGTTTAGTCACCTCTCTGTTGGTGTCGGTAAACGTCGAGCTTCTCCCAGTCATCTGTTGATGTCTGGTCACATCTCTGTTGGTGTCGGTAAATGTCGAGTTTTTGCCATTCATCCGTTGATGTCTGGTTGAGTCTTCCCAGTCATCCGTTGATGTTTGGTCACCTCTCCGTTGGTGTCGGTAAACGTCGAGTTTCTCCCATTCATCCGTTGATGTCTGGTTGAGTCTTCCCAGTCATCCGTTGATGTCTGGTCACCTCTCTGTTGGTGTCGGTAAACGTCGAGTTTTTCCCATTCGTCTATTGACGTCTGGTTGTATCTTTTTCCATTCATCAGTTGATGTCTGGTCACCTCTCCGTTGGTGTCGGTAAACGTCGAGTTTCTCCCATTCATCCGTTCATGTCTGGTTGAGTCTTCCCAGTCATCCGTTGATGACTGGTCACCTCTCTGTTGGTGTCGGTAAACGTCGAGTTTCTCCCATTCATCCGTTGACGTCTGGTTGTATCTTTTTCCAGTCATCCGTTGATGTCTGGTCACCTCTCCGTTGGTGTCGGTAAACGTCGAGTTTCTCCCATTCATCCGTTGACGTCTGGTTGTATCTTTTTTCCAGTCATCCCTTGATGTCTGGTCACCTCTCCGTTGGTGTCGGTAAACGTCGAGCTTCTCCCAGTCATCGGTTGATGTCTGGTCACCTCTCCGTTGGTATCGGTAAACGTCGAGTTTCTCCCATTCATCCGTTGATGTCTGGTTGAGTCTTCCCAGTCATCCCTTGATGTCTGGTCACCTCTCTGTTGGTGTCGGTAAACGTCGAGTTTCTCCCATTCAAACGCTGATGTATGGTTAAGTCTTCCCAGTCATCCGTTGATGTCTAGACACCTCTCCGTTGGTGTCGGTAAACGTCGAGTTTTTCCCATTCGTCCCTTGACGTCTGGTTGTATCTTTTTCCATTCATCCTTTGATGTCTGGTCACCTCTCCCGTTAGTGTCGGTAAACGTCGAGCTTCTCCCAATCATCCGTTGATGTCAGGTCACCTCTCCGTTGGTGTCGGTAAACGTCGAGTTTCTCCCATTCATCCGTTGATGTCTGGTTGAGTCTTCCCAGTCATTCGTTGATGTCTGGTCACCTCTCCGTTGGTGTAGGTAAACGTCGAGTTTTTCCCATTCGTCCGTTGACGTATGGTTGTATCTTTTTCCATTCATCCGTTGATGTCTGGTCACCTCTCCGTTGGTGTCGATAAACGTCGAGCTTCTCCCAGTCATCCGTTGATGTCTGGTCACCTCTCCGTTGGTGTCGGTAAACCTCGAGCTTCTCCCAGTCATCCGTTGATGTCTGGTCACCTCTTCGTTGGTGTTGGTAAACGTCGAGTTTTTCCCATTCGTCCGTTGACGTCTGGTTGTATCTTTTTCCATTCATCCGTTGATGTCTGGTCACCTCTCCGTTGGTGTCGGTAAACATCGAGTTTCTCCCATTCATCCGTTGATGTCTGGTTGAGTCTTCCCAGGCATCCGTTGATGTCTGATCACCTTTCCGTTGGTGTCGATAAACGTCGAGTTTTTCCCATTTGTCTGTTGACGACTGGTTGTATCTTTTTCCATTCATCCGTTGATGTCTGGTCACCTCTCCGTTGGTGTCGGTAAACGTCGAGCTTCTCCCAGTCATCCGTTGATGTCTCGTCACCTCTCCGTTGGTGTCGGTAAACGTCGAGTTTCCCCCATTCATCCGTTGATGTCTGGTTGAGTCTTCCCAGTCATCCGTCGATGTCTGGTCACCTCTCCGTCGGTGTCGCTAAACGTCAAGTTTCTCTCATTCATCATCTCTCGATGTCTGGACGTGGTTTCTCCCATTCGTCCGTTGACATCCGGTTGTATCTCTTTCTCCCATTCATCCGTTGATGTATGTTTGAGTCGTCCCGGTCATCCATTGATGTCTGGTCACCTCTACGTTGGTGTCGGTAACGTCGAGTTTTTTCCCATTCGTCCGTTGACGTCTGGTTGTATATTTTTCCATTCATCCGTTGATTTTTTGGTCACCTCTCCGTGGTGTCGGTAAACGTCGAGTTTTTCCCCCATTCGTCCGTTGACGTCTGGTTGTAT
Source organism: Lathyrus oleraceus (assembly GCF_024323335.1). Lineage (NCBI taxonomy): Eukaryota > Viridiplantae > Streptophyta > Magnoliopsida > Fabales > Fabaceae > Lathyrus > Lathyrus oleraceus. The sequence goes on from NW_026112483.1 coordinate 117,814, forward strand.
CTCTTTCTTCCCCATTCATCCGTTGATGTATGGTTGAGTCTTCCCGGTTATCCGTTGATGTATGGTCACCTCTATGTTGGTGTCGGTAAACGTCAAGTTTTTCCCATTCGTCCGTTGACGTCTGGTTGTATCTTTTTCCATTCATCCATTGATGTCTGGTCACCTCTCCGTTGGTGTCGGTAAACGTCGAGTTTTTCCCATTTGTCCGTTGACGTCTGGTTTGTATCTCTTTCTCCCATTCGTCCGTTGATGTATGGTTGAGTCTTCCCATTCTCCGTTGATGTCTGGTCACCTCTCCGTTGGTGTTAGTAAACGTCGAGTTTTTCCCATCTTTCTTCTTCCGTGACGTCTGGTTGTATCTTTTTCCATTCATCCGTTGATGTCTGGTCACCTCTCCGTTGTGTCGGTAAACGTCGAGTTTCTCTCCCATTCATCCGTTGATGTATGGTTGAGTCTTCCCAGTCATCCGTTGATGTCTGGTCACCTCTCCGTTGGTGTCGGTAAACGTCGAGAGTTTCCCATTCGTCCGTTGACGTATGGTTGTATCTTTTTTAATTCATCCATTGATGTCTGGTCACCTCTCCGTTAGTGTCGGTAAACGTCGAGCTTCTCCCAATCATCTATTGATGTCTGGTCACCTCTCCGTTGGTGGTGTAAACGTCGAGTTTCTCCCATTCATCCGTTGATGTCTGGTTGAGTCTTTCCCAGTCATCCGTTGATGTCTGGTCACCCTCTCCGTTGGTGTCGGTAAACGTCGAGTTTTCCCATTCGTTCCGTTGACGTCTAGTTGTATCTTTTTCCATTCATCCGTTGATGTTTAGTCACCTCTCTGTTGGTGTCGGTAAACGTCGAGCTCTCCTCCCCGTCATCTGTTGATGTCTGGTCACATCTCTGTTGGTGTCGGTAAATGTCGAGTTTTTGCCATTCATCCGTTGATGTCTGGTTGAGTCTTCCCAGTCATCCGTTGATGTCTGGTCACCTCTCCGTTGGTGTCGGTAAACGTCGAGTTTCTCCCATTCATCCGTTGATGTCTGGTTGAGTCTTCCCAGTCATCCGTTGATGTCTGGTCACCTCTCGGTTGGTGTCGGTAAACGTCGAGTTTTTCCCATTCGTCTGTTGACGTCTGGTTGTATCTTTTTCCATTCATCAGTTGATGTCTGGTCACCTCTCCGTTGGTGTCGGTAAACGTCGAGTTTCTCCCATTCATCCGTTCATGTCTGGTTGAGTCTTCCCAGTCATCCGTTGATGTCTGGTCACCTCTCTGTTGGTGTCGGTAAACGTCGAGTTTCTCCCCATTCACATTCATCCGTTGACGTCTGGTTGTATCTTTTTTCCAGTCATCCGTTGATGTCTGGTCACCTCTCCGTTGGTGTCGGTAAACGTCGAGTTTCTCCATTCATGCCGTTGACGTCTGGTTGTATCTTTTTTCCAGTCATCCGTTGATGTCTAATCACCTCTCCGTTGGTGTCGGTAAACGTCGAGCTTCTCCCAGTCATCGGTTGATGTCTGGTCACCTCTCCGTTGGTATCGGTAAACGTCGAGTTTCTCCCATTCATCCGTTGATGTCTGGTTGAGTCTTCCCAGTCATCCCTTGATGTCTGGTCACCTCTCTGTTGGTGTCGGTAAACGTCGAGTTTCTCCCATTCAAACGTTGATGTATGGTTGAGTCTTCCCAGTCATCCGTTGATGTCTGATCACCTCTTCGTTGGTGTCGGTAAACGTCGAGTTTTTCCCATTCGTCCGTTGACGTCTGGTTGTATCTTTTTCCAGTCATCCGTTGATGTCTGGTCACCTCTCCGTTGGTGTCGGTAAACGTCGAGTTTCTCCCATTCATCCGTTGATGTCTGGTTAAGTCTTCCCAGGCATCCGTTGATGTCTGATCACCTCTCCGTTGGTGTCGGTAAACGTCGAATTTTTTCCCATTTGTCTGTTGACGACTGGTTGTATCTTTTTCCATTCATCCGTTGATGTCTAGTCACCTCTTCGTTGGTGTCCGGTAAACGTCGAGCTTCTCCCGTCATCCGTTGATGTCTCGTCCACCTCTCCGTTGGTGTCGGTAAACGTCGAGTTTCCCCATTCATCCTTTGATGTCTGGTTGAGTCTTCCCAGTCATCCGTTGATGTCTGGTCACCTCTCCGTCGGTGTCGCTAAACGTCGAGTTTTCCCCCATTCATCATCTCTCGATGTCTGGACGTGGTTTCTCTCCCATTCGTCCGTTGACATCCGGTTGTATCTCTTTCTCCCATTCATCCGTTGATGTATGGTTGAGTCTTCCCGGTTATCCGTTGATGTATGGTCACCTCTACGTTGGTGTCGGTAAACGGTCGAGTTTTTCCCATTCGCCTTTGACGTCTGGTTGTATCTTTTTCCATTCATCCATTGATGTCTGGTCACCTCTCCGTTGGTGTCGGTAAACGTCGAGTTTTTCCCAATCATCCGTTGACGTCTGGTTGTATCTCTTTCTCCCATTCGTCCGTTGATGTATGGTTGAGTCTTCCCATTAATTCGTTGATGTCTGGTCACCTCTCCATTGGTGTCAGTAAACGTCGAGTTTTTCCCATTCATCCGTTGACGTCTGGTTGTATCTTTTTCCATTCATCCGTTGATGTCTGGTCACCTCTCCGTTGGTGTCGGTAAACGTCGAGTTTCTCCCATTCATCCGTTGATGTATGGTTGAGTCTTCCCAGTCATCCGTTGATGTCTGCTCACCTCTCCGTTGGTGTCGGTAAACGTCGAGAGTTTCCCATTCGTCCGTTGACGTCTGGTTGTATCTTTTTCCATTCATCCATTGATGTTTGGTCACCTCTCCGTTAGTGTCGGTAAACGTCGAGCTTCTCCCAATCATCCGTTGATGTCTGGTCACCTCTCCGTTGGTGTCGGTAAACGTCGAGTTTCTCCCATTCATCCGTTGATGTCTGGTTGAGTCTTCCCAGTCATCCGTTGATGTCTGGTCACCTCTCCGTTGGTGTCGGTAAGCGTCGAGTTTTTCCCATTCGTCCGTTGACGTCTGGTTGTATCTTTTTCCATTCATCCGTTGATGTCTGGTCACCTCTCTGTTGGTGTCGGTAAACGTCGAGCTTCTCCCAGTCATCTGTTGATGTCTGGTCACATCTCTGTTGGTGTCGGTAAATGTCGAGTTTCTGCCATTCATCCGTTGATGTCTGGTTGAGTCTTCCCAGTCATCCGTTGATGTCTGGTCACCTCTCCGTTGGTGTCGGTAAACGTCGAGTTTCTCCCATTCATCCGTTGATGTATGGCTGAGTCGTCCCAGTCATTCGTTGATGTCAGGTCACCTCTCCGTTGGTGTCGGTAAACGTCGAGTTTTTCCCATTCGTCCGTTGACGTATGGTTGTATCTTTTTTCCATTCATCCGTTGATGTCTGGTCACCTCTCCATTGGTGTCGCTAAACGTCGAGTTTCTCCCATTCATCCGTTGATGTATGGTTGAGTCTTCCCAGTCATCCGTTGATGTCTGGTCACCTCTCCGTTGGTGTCGATAAACGTCGAGTTTTTCCCATTCGTCCGTTGACGTCTGGTTGTATCTTTTTCCATTCATCCTTTGATGTCTGGTCACCTCTCCTTTAGTGTCGGTAAACGTCGAGCTTCTCCCAATCATCCGTTGATGTCAGGTCACCTCTCCGTTGGTGTCGGTAAACGGAGTTTCTCCCATTCATCCGTTGATGTCTGTTGAGTCTTCCTAGTCATTCGTTGATGTCCTGGTCACCTCTCCGTTGGTGTCGGTAAACGTCGAGTTTTTCCCATTCGTTCCGTTGACGTATGGTTGTATCTTTTTCTTCATCCGTTGATGTCTGGTCACCTCTCCGTTGGTGTCGGTAAACGTCGAGCTTCTCCCAGTCATCCGTTGATGTCTGGTCACCTCTTCGTTGGTGTCGGTAAACGTCGAGTTTTTCCCATTCGTCCGTTGACGTCTGGTTGTATCTTTTTCCATTCATCCGTTGATGTCGGGTCACCTCTCCGTTGGTGTCGGTAAACATCGAGTTCTCTCCCATTCATCCGTTGATGTCTGGTTGAGTCTTCCCAGGCATCCGTTGATGTCGGATCACCTCTCCGTTGGTGTCGGTAAACATCGAGTTTTTCCAATTTGTCTGTTGACGACTGGTTGTATCTTTTTTCCATTCATCCGTTGATGTCTGGTCACCTCTCCGTTG